>NC_057810.1:297091632-297166436 GCF_018294505.1 Triticum aestivum | reverse complement strand
GTTGAAGATGAACCACAGGCCCTTGATTTCGTATCCAATGGCTGCAAAATCGACTGACCAGAGATGAAAAAGTCAGTCGACCGATGTGTAGCCTAACCTTGCTAGTGCGTTCAGTTTCGACAGCAAAATTCAGTTTCGACAGCAAAATTCAGTTTGAACAGTTAGGTTCAGTTTCGACAGTTAAGTTTAGTTTCGACAGTTAAGTTCAGAGATGAGCGGCTGATGTATTTTACATCTTGCACTTTGTGGTTATGTATTTTACGTCATGTATTGGAGATGCTATTAGAATTCAACTCAGGTTAACGTTGTTCGTTGTCTCTCTTGTCCTGCTTCAACCTCGGCGTCGTACAACTCACTGGAGCTGCTCCAATGATGAAACCCTCCATCACAGCGGAGTAGTACCTTGGGCTCCATCTCCAGACGCCTAAGATCTTCTTCCCCTCCTCCGACAGCAAAGTCAGCCGGAGCATCCTCACCGGCCAACCTAATCACGCTGAGATCGACATCGCTTCGCCAAAGAGGTTGTACACTTGTTGCATCTCTTTTTTACTCTACATGTTATATATATTGTCCACTAAGCACACAGATTTGTTCCTTTAGTGTCTCCTTGAAAGAAAAAACGTAGGAATTTTAATTTTCACTTGTCCTCCTTTTCAAATTCCTATTCATGAAGCACAAGACTAAGAGATAGTAGCATAATAGCATTATAACCGTACATTTTCTTGTGGTTTGACTTAATCTCACCATGCTTCTTTGCATCCTGTGATCTTCCAATTGTTGTGAATCAAACATCCAGATTGGTAGAAATCCTGTGTTTTTAAATTCTCTGTTTTGCACGTGCATTCCTATCCTATTCCTGTCTATTTCCTATCCCTGCATTGTTGGAATCCTCCAATTCAAACGAGCCCTTACAGAATTAGTTCTCTTACAGATAGTTGTCAAAGAAAACCTTGCGTGGTTTGTCCCGGTCCTGTTGCGCCGTCGTCCACCCCAGCTCAGCTGCTCCAATGACAGAAGGGTCCAGCACAGCAGAGATCCAGCCCCCAGACTGTCTTTCACCACCTTGGATCTTCTTCCACGCCGCTGGCAGCCATGAAACTTGCATTACCATCATCAACCGAGCAGATGACCTCGAGGACTACACGGGTCCGCAAGAGAGGTCGCACTCTTTCGTGTCTGCTTACGTTATGCATCGCTTAATATTACATGGTACTTTATTGTCCTGTTCACCGATTGGACTCTGAGTCAGCTCCAAACTAATGGTCAAACTTGAGTTTTTAAATGGTTGTGGGGTACATATCGGGGCCGCTATCAATAGTATCTATCTACTATCTGGTTAATCTCCGGTGTCTACTATGAGTTTCATGTTGGGTGGGAAACAAATAGTAAAGAAGCCATTATCTGTATTTATTAACTGAAGCCATTATCTGCCTGCTATTATTGGTTTTGAGTCTATCCACAGGTTGCTACCATCACTCTGGATTTCTGCATGCACTCCTTACATAATCTCACTATGTTTTATTCCTATGCATGACAGTTATTGTAAACAATGGAACTGAACATGTAGAGCAAAAGAGACGAGCCTTGCGTGGCAATATAATTTCATGCAGACGTTGCTCCATGGTAGGCGCAAAGGCAGCCCCCCCTCCACGCATTTCGGATTGTAATCGAGAGGAAGATATCTGTTCTGAGGGGGATTCAGAAGGAGAAGATAACTCCTATTTACCCCCTAAGGTCTTCGCTCTAACTTGGCATGCTGATGTTGGTTATATCATGCATATGGTGTCTTGCATTGCTTACTTTATACATCAAATATGTCATATGCTTAGTTTAGACATCCTTTGTGCGAACGCCATCTGTTTAGTTTATTCATCGTTGATGTGAATTATGCAACGCCACCTTGTTTAGCCAGGCATCATATATGTGAATTTTACAATGCCATCCTGCTTAGCCAGTCATCTTATATGTAAATTATATCAAGCCATCCTTTTTTCGTTACATATTACATTCGTCAACAATGTTAGTACATTCAACTGCTCTTCATGTGCATCAGCCATTTGACACGATGATGGCAAATTCTGGAGTGAAAACAAGGTCTTCTGAGCAGACTATGCTATATGACGAAGCGCATATCTCGCTGGTTACGGATAGCTCCTCAGAGGAGGATTCAGAGACAGATGACTAGTCCTACCCCCCCCCCCCCGAGGTGTATGCTTTAACTTGGCAGGGTTATGTTGCTCATATCGTGCGTATGGTGTCTCGCATTGCTATGCCATTTGATTAGTTTAGACATGCTTTGTGTCAATGCCACCTGTTCAGTGTCTAATTACCATATATGTGAATTATGCATTGCCATCTTGTTGCAAGACATTATATATGTGAATTATATAATGCTATCTTGTTGCAAAGGCATTATATATGTGAATTATGCAATGCCATGCTGTTTAGCCAATCATCATGTATGTGAATTATATCATGCTACCATTTTTTTGTATTACATGTTCCATTTGTCGACAATGTTTGTATATTCAACTACTCTTCCTGTGCATCAGCCATTTGAAGCAGTGATGGAAGTATCTCGAGTGAAAACAAGGTATTCAGAGTAGACAATGCTACCTGCTGAAGCAGACATCTTGCTGGCTACAGAAAGCTCCTCAGAGGAGGATTCAGAGACTCATGACCAGTCTTATTTCCACCCTGAGGTCTATGATCAAACTTGGCAGGGTTATATTACCCATGTCATGCATGTTGTCTTGCATTGCTTAGTTTTTACATCATATATAGATTGCCATATGCTTACTTGCTTATTATATAAATCATATATTTGAATTATATCATGCCATCATGTTTACATAGTACATACACATCATCTATCTGAATTATGGCATGGCAACCCATTTAATAAAGACATCATATAGTTATATCATCTCATCCTGTTTAGTGTTTACATCATCATATTTAGAATTATGGCATTCTATCCATGAATGTATGTGAATTATGGCATGCCAACCTATTTAATAAACACATTATATAGTTATGTCATGTCATCCTGTTTACATAGTCTCATATTTTGAACTATGTCTTTCCATCTTTTTTAGTTAGCCATCATAATGTGAAGTTGTGTCATGCTATCCTGTTTAGTTAGCCATCATCATATATGTGAAATTGTGTCATGCTATCCTGTTTGGTTAGACAACATAAATATGAATTATTTCATGCCCTCTTTTATTCCCCACTATCCATTGCACCTGTCTATCATACAATGTCTATACTTTCAATTACTTTTCTTGTTTATCAGCCATTTGATGGAGAGCGTGATGGCACTATCTAAGGGAGTAACAACACGGTCTTCAGAAAAGATAGTGCTACGAGTTGATGCAGATAGAACCACGGTTGTACTTGCCCAAGGACCAGATCCACCACACATAACCCAAACTCTCGCAGATTGTACCCCTACCCAGTTGGACAGAGAACCAGCTACACCCCTTGTAACCCCAACCCCGGCAGATAGTAACCCAGTTCCAGTTGACACAGCACCGTCTCCACCACAGAGCACCCGAACATGAGCGGTTAGTAAGGGAACTGCAGTGCCCAAAGCACGAGGACCACCACTCCGAATCCCAACTCAACGCTTAAAGGAGAAGAAGATTTGTTCTCAGGTCAGGTTCTGTAGCTATGGTTCATACTCCTTTGCTCTTGCATTATTGTATTTACTCATACCAACTATTTTCAAATTTGAAGGATGGAATTGAAACTCCAATGGCTCAACAGGTATGTTTTAAATCTGTTTCTTTAACTGGTTTGCTGTTGTAACCTGCTCTATGTTGATTTCAGTTTCAATTGAATAAACAGTTATATTCTCATGCCATGCACATTACAAGTGTTGTTATTGCTCTATAGTTACCCACACTTATATTCTGTCTATTCTGCTTTGTCTTGAACAAATATTATTTGAACTGTGTCTCTATCTTGATTTGGCAACAAAAACTAGAATGATATAGACCATAAAGTGACCATGGCACATAGATATATGTTTGTTTCATGCTGTTATCATGTCCACTTTACTATTGAACTCATTTACCAAAATGAGTTTCATATACAACATGGTAAAACATGTGATGTGTCTGCTTGTTTCTCTTTTAGAATGCGGACAAAATATTGGAGAACAGTACCGCGTTATCCAATGGTAAAGGAAGTAATGCAGATAAGGTTCAAGATAGTGAGACATCCCTGTCAGTCTCCAAGAAAGGTGATAAAAACTATCTTGATGACAGTGAGGGAACCCAAAAGTCATGTCTTGATGTAGTGTTCAAGTTACTGGCCACTACTGCTGGCACAAGCTCTTCGAACTCGCTGCCTGAATCAGTTCGTGTTCTTGAGTCTCAACTTCAAGTTGAAAGACATCGATCAGATGTGCTACAACAGGAAGCTGAAGGACTGAGGAAGTCCCTGCAGAATTCAGATGCATATTTTCTGGTGCGACAGCAAGCGCTGGAGGATTTAAGCGCCAAACAAGAGAAAGTTAATAAGCTTGCTAAGCATCTTGCCACCATTATGGGTACCCAGGATATTGTTTCTTGAGATCTTCTGAAGTGGTTTCAGTTCTGGATTTGTTTTGCTACGGCATTTATTTGCGCTGGTCGCCAACTTTGACAACCAGTGTATATGATATGCTGCTTTGTTCCCTATATTGGTGGTGAACTTTGATGCCCAGTGGATGTAATATGTGTAACAGCCATGATAGCCTAGCATAAGTTGCTTGCTTATTTATTTCCTTGTTGTCTTGTTTATTTGTTTGCTTGTAGTCAGTGCAGTTCTTTTTAAAACTAGGCCACAATAACCATGGGCTAATATTTACTGTAGTGACACTAGGCCTCCTACGGGCCGTAGAAACAATGGGCCTTCTACGGGCCGTAGAAACAGTAGGCCTTCTATGGGCCGTAGAAACAATGGGCCTTCTACGGGCCGTAGAAACAATGGGCCTTCTACGGGCCGTAGAAACAATGGGCCTTCTACGGGCCGTATCATCAATGGGCCTTATACGGGCCGTATGACCATAACGGGCCATCATTAATAGGCCGTATTTGATGACGCTATGAAAACGGCCCAACGTATTAACGGACCACAAACAGGCTGATGTACCCACAGGCTGAATTTGGCCCACAAGTAGAAAGTGATAGTAACGGGCCGTAAGTAAACGAATGCTGGAAATGAGCCCAAGAATAAATGGGCTCTGAGAAGGCCGAAAGATAACATTTGCTGGAAACGGCCCAACTAAATAACGGGCCCTTAATGGGTATAAAGTGATATACTATTCATTACTGGCCTGTTTCACCATGGGCCGTTAGTGGGTGTAAAGTGATACACTGTTCATTGCGGGCCAGTTTCACCATGGGCCATTAATAGGCCAAGAGTTACGTAGGGCCTCATATGGGCCGAAAGCCGTCATGGGCCATACATGGGCAGAAGTGAAAACAGGCTGGAATCATATTGGATGGCCCAGATGACGCTATTGGGCCTAATTTGGATAGGGTGTAACGGGCCTTGGGTTAGCGGGCTGTAAATGGGCTCTATGCGAACAAGCCATTAACAGGCTCTCCATGGGCCGGCCCGCCACCTTTTGACCAAGTCAAACGGGCCGGCCTTTTTACAAGAATGGGCCTTTGTTGGGCCGTGCCACGTGTCAACGTATCATAGGCGCCTTCTGTCCAATGAGTGGATGACATCTGTCCCAACGGTGAGCCGACACGTGTTTCCTCCAGCCAATGATAATTTTACACGTGGAAAATCCCCATTGGTCGGGGCTGTTAACGGGTTATCGGATCCAAAACCCGACCCGATAGCTTAACGGCGTTCCGTTATGGTGGATGCCACGTGTCGGTCACCCTTGACGAAAGCAGTTCTGTGACGCGCGATTTATTGTCATGGAAGTGGACACTTCTGTGATGATAATTTTGGTAATGTCATCGAACACTTCTACGACAGCACATGTATGACTATCTTGATTCTGTCATAAATTTGTCATGGATGTACATGCATGACAAAAAACGCGACCTACTGTGACAAACACGTATCATCACGGAAGTGTATTTTTTTGTAGTGATATCTACTGGTCACTATGAGGAACTTGAAAGATGAAAGAACTAAGATTTTTCCTTCAACTACGAGGGGAGGTAAGGAACTGCCATCTAGCTCTGCACTAGATTCTCCTTCCATTTTGAATAAGCTTGCGACACCTAAACCTGCTACTGCTATGAATTCTGATATGTTGCATGTTATTGATGATGCCACTTCTTCTATGCATGATACTTATGATGAAACTACTTCTGTGCGTGATACTACTTTGCCATTGGGTGAATTTCTTGATGAACAATTTGCTAGGGTTAGAGAGAATGAAATTATTAATGATGATATTATTGATGATAGTGATGATGAAAGTTCTCCCCCTGATTATGAATTGCGTGTTGTTCCTGAGGGTTATGTTATGGATGAGGAAGCTGCTAGAGCTATTTTTGCTTGCAAAGATAGATATGATCTTAAGAAGTTATTAGCTAAATGGAAGCAACAATCTCTTAATGCTAGAATGAAACCTGACCCCGCTTTTGCTACTTCACCTATCTGTGTTACTGATACGGATTATGAATTCTCTGTTGATCCTGAAATAATTACTTTGGTTGAATCTGATCCTTTTTATGGTGATGAATCTGAAACTATTGTGGCACATCTTACCAAGTTAAATGATATAGACACCCTGTTTACTAATGATGAGAAGTCTCGCTATTATTATATCCTTAAGATATTTCCATTCTCATTAAAGGGTGATGCTAAAACTTGGTTTAATTCTCTTGATCCTGGTTGTGTGTGTAGTCCCCAGGATATGATTTATTACTTCTCTGCTAAATATTTCCCTGCTCATAAGAAACAAGCTGCCTTGTAGGAAATATATAATTTTATGCAAATCAAAGAAGAGAGTCTCCCACAAGCTTGGGGAAGGCTTCTCCGATTACTTAATGCTTTGCCTGATCATCCTCTTAAGAAAAATGAAATACATGATATCTTTTATAATGGACTAATCGATGCTTCCAAGGACTACTTGGATAGTTGTGCTGGTTGTATTTTTAGGGAAAGAACAGTCGACCAAGCTGAATTACTATTGAATAATATGTTGACTAATAAAAATAATTGGACTCTTCCTGAGCCAATTCCTGAGGCAATTCCTGAGCCAATTGAGCCAACTCCTGAGCCTATTCCTATACCCACTCCGAAGAAGAGGGGCGTTCTATTTCTTAAAACAGAAGATATGTAAGAGGCAAAGAAATCAATGAAAGAAAAAGGTATTAAAGCTAAAGATGTTAACAATTTACCTCCTATTGAAGAAATACATGGTCTTAATATACCGCCTGTTGAAGAAATACATTGTCTTGATAACCCGACACAGGTAGTAAAGGTAAATTCCCTCTATAGATATGATAAAGTTGAAATTCCTTCTACTAAATTCCATAGCCCATGCTTAGGCTAGACAAGAAAGTTTTAATGCTTATGTTGGTAGAGAATTAAAGAATAATGCTTTCAAGATAGGACGCTTGAGTGATTATATGGCTAGAGTTAAAGGTGAACTTAAACTCATTAGCAAATATGCTTCTATGGTTAACACTCAAGCTGAGCAAGCACTTAAAGCTCAAAGTGATTTGCTCTACGAATTAAATAATAAACATGACTTTGCTGTTAGAGTGGCTACTAGAACTGGTAGAATGACTCAGGAACCTTTGTACCCTAAAGGCCACCCTAAGATAATCGAGAAGGATTCTCAGAGAAATAATTTAGATGCACCTAGTCCTTCTAAAAAGAAGAAAAAGAAAAATGATAGGACTTTGTATGCTTCTAGTGAACCCGTTATAGACACACCTGAGAATCCCAATAATATTTCTATTTCTGATGCTGAAACAGATAATGTTCATGTTGATGCTCAACCTAGCAATAATAATGAGGTAGGGATTGAACCTGCTGTTGATCTTGATAACCCACAATCAAAGAATCAACCTTATGATAAAAGAGATTTTGTTGCTAGGAAGCACAGTAGAGAAAGAGAACCATGGGTTCAGAAACCCATGCCCTTTCCTCCTAAACCATCCAAGACAAATGATGATGAGGATTTTGAGCGCTTTGCTGAAATGATTAGACCTATCTTCTTATGTATGCGCTTAACTGATATGCTTAAATTAAATCCTTATGCTAAATACATGAAGGATATCATTACAAATAAAAAGAAAGATATCGGAAGTTGAAATTTCCATCATGCTTGCTAATTACACTTTTAAGGGTGGAATACCAAAGAAACTTGGAGATCCAGGGGTACCGACTATACCATGCTCCATTAAAAGAAATTATGTTAAAACTGCTTTATGTGATCTTGGAGCCGGTGTTAGTGTTATGCCTCTCTCTTTATATCGTAGACTTGAATTGAATAAGTTGACACCTACTAAAATATCTTTGCAAATGGCTGATAAATCAACTGTTATACTTGTCGATATTTGTGAGGATGTGCCTGTTGTGGTTGCAAATGTCACTATCTTAACGAACTTTGTTATTCTTGATATTCCTGAGGACGATAGTATGTCGATTATCCTTGGTATACCCTTTTTGAATACTGCAGGGGCTGTTATTGATTGCAACAAAGGCAATTTCACTTTTCATGTTAATGGTAATGAGCATACGGTACACTTCCCGAGGAAACAACCTCAAGTTCATAGCATCAATTCTATTGGAAAAGTTCCAACTATCATTAATGGAGGTTTTGAATTTCCTCTTCCTACTATCAAGAAAAAGTATGATATTCTTATTTTTGGGGATGTTCATATCCCCGTTGAGGCAACCTAGTGTTATTCGAAATTTCTTCGGTTCCGTGTTATTCGGAATGGGTTTGTTAACAAGACCTGATCAACATTGTTAGTGGATTCATTTTGATGATCATGAGATGGATGAAACTAGAAGGCACAACCTTCTGTCACCTCTTTTTACTTTCTGTTATTCAGAATAAATAAAGCAAAAATTGTATTATCTGTCTGTTTTCTGAATTATCTGTGCAATAAAAAATATCCAGAAAATAATAGTGCTCCAAATGCCCTGCAAATTTAGTATGATTTTTTATGGAAAATTTGAGGATTTTAGGCACTGAAAACACTGCAGGGGGGCAAGCACCTAGCCACGAGGGTGGAGGGCGCGCCCACACCCCCTGGGCACGCCCCCTGTCTCGTGGGCCCACGGTGGCCCCCCTCCACTTATTCCTGCACCCACACACTCCATCCTCCTCCCAAAAAAATCCCCATCCAGCTCTAGCACGAGTTCTAGCTCATTTTGCTGCGATTTTTGATCTCCTTGCTCAAAGCTCCATTCACAAAACTTCTTTGGGAGATTGTTGCTTGGTATGTGACTCCTCCATTGGTCCAATTAGTTTTTGTTCTAGTGCTTTATTCATTGCAAATTTTTGCTGCATAGGTGACCCTGTTCTTGAGCTTGCATGTCAAATTTATGAGGTCCCAAGTAATACTAATGCATGATATAGGCTCTAGGCACTTGTGGGAGTAGTTGCTACCAATCTTGTTTAGTTTGATTCACTTTTATTTTGAAGTTACTAAAAATTTCAGAAATTTCTCAGAGAAAAAAATATGTCTAGGAGAATGTACCAAGGTGGTTCCTCAACAAAGAGAGGACCTAGGCGTGCTATGCGTGAGCAAGACGATGAACCACCAAGGGATGCCGAAGTGCAAGCTTGTGAGTGGCCATCAGACGAGTTTATGGTCAATGCAGGCATCAAGGATGAATTTGACGCATATGTGCGTAATGCCGATCTTGAGGACTTCATACAAGATAAGTGTCCTCGGTACTACCAATTGACTGATTCATTTGTGACAAGGTTTAAATATACATCTTCGCGTAATTCTCAGAGTGTCTTGTTTGATATTTATGATCAATCTTATACCATGGACTTAGAAGATTTTACAACTGCTTGCAAACTCCCGCAGTGGGGCAATGTTCATGAACCCCACAGATTTGAATATAAAGACTTTCTTGCTAGTATTACTGTGGGAGAATCTAGGGATATAGCACAAGCTACCATAGGGAGCATTCATTTTCCTGCTATACATTATTTTGCTCTCTTCATTGGTAGATGCATTAACGGTAAGGATGAAGCATGTCACATGTGTGTCCCTGATCTTTGTGTTCTCAAGAGTGCTATATTAGGTAATAAAGATTAAAACTTGGGGGCAATAGTTGCACGTAGGTTGCATAATAATGGTATATTTGGAGATTTATCTGGAGGGATTTATGTGACCCGTGTTGCTAATTATCTTGCTATAGCCCCACGAGAGGAGGATATGGAGTTGCTTCCTGCTTATTTAGATTATGACGTGATGGTCAAACATCATTTTCTTTTGAGGAATGAACAATTCCTCCAGTATCGACTAATCTTTGACAGATGTAGCTCTGTCCATGTTACTCTCCCTGCTCCTTTCCTTTTTGATTACCAGGCAAAATGAAGATATGTTGTTACTAGGGAGGAGGCAGCTGAACCCGAGGGGAGAGCGGAGGCGGCCCGCCAATATTCCACTGCTCAGGATGCATTTGGTACTGCATCTCAATACGACCCCAGTTATAACTTCGGATATCAGCCAGGCTATCCTTGGCATTAGACCAACTTAGGCAAAAAGCCTAAGCTTGGGGGAGTACGTATTTCTCACCGACTTTACATTCATGTTCACACACTATTATAGTTGTCGGTGCTCATACTCTTTCATTGTATTATCCATGCTAGTTTAATTTCTTTTTCTATCTTTATTCTTGTGTGTTTGATAAACCTTAAGAAAACCAAAAAAATTAGTTAGTTTACTTTCCATGCTTGTAGTAGTAATTAAATGAAAAACCAAAAAGATTTCTTGTTCTTCTTTTACTTGTTGGGAGCTTTCCCGTGTAAATAGTTTTATTTTCTTTTCTTTGGGGGTCGAGAGTAGAAGACCATATTGAAAATGTTTAGTGTCTCTCATATGCATGATTGTTGATTTAACTTAGAGCCCATATTACCTTGTCTTCTCTCTTGAATTGAATGCTTGTAGATTCCAACTTAGTCCAATGCACGTGCACTATTATTATTATACACACCGTTCGGTCGTGCGAGTGAAATGCAATAATGACGATATATGATGGACTGATTGAGATGAGAAAAGCTGGCATGAACTCGACCTCTTTTGTTTTTGTAAATATGATGAGTTCATCATTCCCGATTCAGCCTATTATGAAGTAAACATATTTGCAATGACATTTAGAGATTATAGTTCCCTGTGTCATGCTTAGTTAGCTATGAGTTATAATGGTTTACCTTGCGTGCCAACAAGCTATTAGAATGATTATGATGTGGTATGATGGGATGGTATCCTCCTTTGAATGAATTGAGTGACTCGACTTGGCACATGTTCACGCATGTAGTTGAAACAAATCAACATACCCTTCATGATATTTATGTTCATGGTGGATTATATCCTACTCATGCTTGTACTTGGTGTAAATTAATTTTAATGCATGTTCATGACTGCTGTTGCTCTCAGTTGGTAGCTTCCCAGTCTTTTGCTAGCCTTCACCTGTACTAAGCGGGAATACTGCTTGTGCATCCAAACTCCATAAACCCCCAAAGTTGTTCCATATGAGTCCACCATACCTTCCTATATGCGGTATCTACCTGCCGTTCCAAGTAAATTTGTATGTGCCAAACTCCAAACCTTCAAATGAAATTCTATTTTGTATGCTTGAGCAGCTCATGTTTCAACTAGGGTTGTCTGTATCTTCCATGCTAGGTGGGTTATTCTCAAAGAGGAGTGGACTCCGCTCCTCATTCACGAGAAAATGGCTGGTAACCGGGATGCCCAATCCCATGATGAAAAAGATCAAAGCAAATCAAAATAATTAAACAAAACTCCCCCAGGGCTGTTGCTAGTTGGAGGCACTCGTTGTTTCGAGCAAGCCATGGATTGATGCTTGTTGGTGGTGGGGGAGTATAAACTTTTACCATTCTGTTTGGGAACCGCCTATAATGTATGTAGCATGGAAGATATCGCCATCTCATAGTCGTTGCGTTGACAGTGAAAGTATGCCGCTCAAAATTTTATTCATCTCTATTTTAAAATCGAGCTCTGGAACCTCTACAAATCCCTGCTTCCCTCTGCGAAGGGCCTATCTATTTACTTTTATGTTGAGTCATCACCTTCTTATTAAAAAGCACCGGCTGGAGAGCACACTGTCATTTGCATTCATTACTATTAGTTTATATTGGGTATGACTTGACTGGATCTCTTTTACCATGAATTACAATGTTTAGTCAGTCCTTGGTCTTTAAAGGTGCTCTGCATTTATGTTTTGCGGTCTCAGGAAGGGCTAGCGAGATGCCATCTTGTTATATCATATTATGATTGTTTTGACAAAGTGTTGTCATTTGAGTTTTATTATTATTGCTCGCTAGCTGATTATGCCATTGATATGAGTAAATATGAGACCTAATTGTTATTATGAATATGGTTAGTTCATAATCTTTGCTGAAAACTTGAATGATGGCTTTACATATTTACAACAACAAGAGCAAATAGAGTTTGTAAAAGTTTTTCTTTATCACTTTCAGTTTATCAACTGAATTGCTCGAGGACAAGCAAAGCTTTAAGCTTGGGGGAGTTGATTTTTCCAAACACTTTTGCCTTTGTTTTGGACTCTAACTTGCATGATTTGAATGAAACTAACCCGGACTGACGCTGTTTTCAGCAGAACTGCCATGGTGTTGTTTATTGTGCAGAAAACAAAAGTTCTCGGAATGACCTGAAAATCCATGGAGATAAATTTTGGAAAATATAAAAAATACTGGCGAAAGAATCAAGGCCAGGGGGCCCACACCCTGTCCACGAGGGTGGGGGGCGCGCCCTCCCCTGGGTGCGCCCCCCTGTCTCGTGGGCCCCCTGATGCTCCACCGACCTCAACTCCAACTCCATATATTCCGTTTCGTGGAGAAAAAAATCAGAGAGAAAGTTTCATCGCGTTTTACTATATGGAGCCGCCTCCAAGCCCTAATCTCTCTCGGGAGGGCTGATCTGGAGTCCGCTCGGGGCTCCGGAGAGGGGGATTCGTCGTCGTCGTCATCATCAACCATCCTCCATCACCAATTTCATGATGCTCACCACCGTGCATGAGTAATTCCATCATTGGCTTGCTGGACGGTGATGGGTTGGATGAGATTTACCATGTAATCAAGTTAGTTTTGTTAGGGTTTGATCCCTAGTATCTACTATGTTCTGAGATTGATGTTGCTATGACTGTGCTATGCTTAATGCTTGTCACTAGGGCCCGAGTGCCATGATTTCAGCTCTGAACCTATTATGTTTTCATGAATATATGTGAGTTCTTGATCCTATCTTGCAAGTCTATAGTCACCTATTATGTGTTATGATCCGACAACCCCGAAGTGACAATAATCGGGATACTTCTCGATGATGACCGTAGTTTGAGGAGTTCATGTATTCACTATGTGTTAATTCTTTGGTCCGGTACTATATTAAAAGGAGGCCTTAATATCCCTTAGTTTCCACTAGGACCCCACTGCCACGGGAGGGTAGGACAAAAGATGTCATGCAAGTTCTTTTCCATAAGCACGTATGACTATATTCAGAATACATGCCTACATTACATTGATGAACTGGAGCTAGTTCTGTGTCACCCTATGTTATAGCTATTACATGAGGAATTGCATCCGACATAATTATCCTTCACTGATCCAATGCCTACGAGCTTTTCACATATTGTGCTTCACTTATTTACTCTTCTGTTGCTACTGTTACAACTACTACAAAACTATTATCTTTACTTTTGCGACTATTACCATTACTATCATACTACTTTGCTACTAAATACTTTGCTGCAGATACTAAGTTATCCAGGTGTGGTTGAATTGACAACTCAACTGCTAATACTTAAAAATATTCTTTGGCCCCCCTTGTGTCGAATCAATAAATTTGGGTTGAATACTTTACCCTCGAAAGCTGTTGCGATCCCCTACACTTGGGGTTATCAGCAAGCAACCGCACGAGCCAAACAGCCCAGCAGGAGACGAAGGGCACTAGCACACGGACCCGACCTCACCCCATGTCGACTAGCACTACTACAGGATGGTCCTAACACAACACATGTATATGAGGCCAATCGCCCAAACTGTGTGCGATGCATGAAACGCAACTGGTATGGTAATAAAACCGTCATCCATAAAACAAACTAGGTGCGATGGTGGATCCATCAAATATGATTCAGTCTAGAGTTGCATGTGCGAATCCTGGCATACAGTTGATCCGTATGAACTGTTTGCGATGATCCAAAACAGCAAAAATGTCAGCCAGATCAAGGTGTGTGCAATACTTGGCATATAGGTCACTCGTATGAACTGTTTGCGATGAGCCAAAACAACATGAACGATTAGTCAGATCAAGGTGTGTGTGATAGACGACATACATGTCACCCGGATGAACTATTTCCGATGAGCCAAAAAAACACAAACAATTCAGCTTAACAAGATGTGTGTGATACTCGACAAACATGTCAGCTATCAGAATTGTGTGGGAAGCCGATAATAACATAGACGATTCCGGCTAATAAGTCATGTGTGTTGTGGGACAATGCTTGTTGGTATTCAATTGTCAGCGATTGATGAAATGATCACCGGCGGGTTCCGTAGTTTAGTTCATGTGCGATGTGATTTTCTCTGTCTACACAACATCTATACTGCTTATAGAACAACAACATATATACTTATAGCAACATGATTGCATAACCAAATTAAACATCCATTTACATAAGTGACGCATAACATTTGCACACACCAAATAAACAGTTACATGCATAATAAACTTGGATAAATGATCATCAAATCATCGACTTCTTATTGTGACGACTGATACGTCTCCAACGTATCTATAATTTTTGATTGTTCCGTGCTATTATAGTATCAATCTTGGATGTTTTATATGATATTTTATATAAATTTTTGGGACTAACCTAGTGCCTAGTGCTAGTTCCTATTTTCCCCCTTGTTTTTGGCTTTTCAGAAAATCAATATCAAACAAAGTTCAAACGGAAGAAAAAAAATCTTTGGATTTATTTTTTCTGGACTAGAAGGGACCCTAGAATGTTCAAGAGGAGGTCAGAAGAGCCACGAGGGAGCGAGAAGCTTGTAGGGTGCGGCCAGGGGGTGCCTTGAGCTTGTGGGCCCCTCGTGACACTTATTGACCTAATTCCACCTATATAAATACTAAAATATTTCCAAACCAACAGAGAGCCACATGAAACACTTTTTTCGCCACCGCAAGCTTCTGTTCTTTTGTGATCCCATCTGGAGGCCTTTTCCGGTACTCTACCGGAAGGGGAATAGATCACGAACGACTTCTACATCATCCTTGATTCCTTCCGATGATGCGTGAGTAGTTTACCACAGATCTACGGGTCCATAGCTAGTAGCTAGATGGCTTGTTCTCTCTCTCTCTCTCTCTCTCTTTGATATTCAATACAATGTTCTCCTCGCTGTTCTTGGAATTTTATTCGATGTATTCTTCTTTTGCGGTGTGTTTGTTGGGATTCGATGAATTGTGGGTTTATGATCTGAATATTCATGTGAGGTAATTGGGTATTTTTCTGAACTTTATTATTCATGATTGTTATAGCTTTGTATTTTTCTATGACATATCTGTTTGGTTTGGCCAACTAGATTGATTTATCTTTGTTGGGAGAGGTGCTTTGTGATGGGTTCAATCTTGCGGTACTCTATCCCAGTGATAGAAAGGTAGAAGACATGTATTTGTATTGTTTCCATTAAGGGTAAAATGATGGGGTTTATTCATATTATTTGAGTTTAATTTGTCTACATCATGTTATCTTGCTTAAGGCGTTACTCTGTTTTATTAACTTAATACCCTAGATTCATGCTGGATAGCGGTCGATGGGTGGAGTAATAGAAGTAGATGCAGGAAGGAGTCGGTCTACTTGTCTAGTACATGATGCCTATATGCATGATCATTGCCTTGAATATTCGTCAAAACTATGCGCTTTTCTATGAATTGCCCAACAGTAATTTGTTCACCCATCGCATGCTATGTGTGCGAGGGAGAAGCCTTTAGTGAAAAGTATGGCCCCGGGGTATGCAGTTTTATTATTTTTATTTTTTATATTTTATCTATCTACCACTACGAGATTTAATCCTTGCAAATAACGAGTTCAAGGGGATTGACAACCCTCTTGCCCACGTTGGGTGCTACTATTTGCTTTTTTGTGTGTAGGTGTTCACGAGGCTTTGCATGATTCTCATATTGGTTCGGTAAACCTTAGTTCTCACTGAGGGAAAAACTTATCTCTACTTTACTACATCTCCTCTCCTCTTCGGGGAAAAACCCAACGCAGCTCACAAGTAGTAGGAAGAATTTCTGGAGCCGTTGTCGGGGAGACATCATCAAAACCTATTAAGTACCTTCACACAAACTATCATCCACTTGATGTATTTATTATTTGCATTTTTATTTGCCTTTTTCTCTCATTTCATCTCCCCCACTTCTCATAAAAATACAAAAACACAAAAATATTTGCTTTGCTAGTTTGCTTGTTGCTTGCTTTCTTTGCCATTATGGCTAGTTCTTCGCTTGTTGCTTGTACCCCTAAGAATGAAGTGCTTAATTTTAAACAAAGGTGAGGAGGAAGTTTAAAATATGTGTGGCATAGGATTTGCGATGCCCAAAATAGATCCACTCGTAAGAAATCCACTACCGTTCTTCTTCGCAATTTTTATGTGGGTGTTACTACTTGGTATAGATTTGTGCTTGACACTATTATCGGGGGGAATTTCTTGAGTAGTCACCCTATGGATGCTTTAAATGCGATGGGAAATTTAGAGGGATCACCACCTATTACTATTAATGAAACAACATTGCCTGTATAACATGTTATGCAAATATTGGAAGCTATTGAAAATAAAATGCCTACCGTAGAACATATTAAAAATCTAGATAAAAATATTCATAATCAAGTAACTCAATTTGTCTCAAAGGTAGGAACTACATTGAAGAAGAGAAGGAACCGATAATTGATGAGAGAATAGAACAAAGTCCTTCTATAATTGAGATGTTGGAAGAAATTATTAATAATTTGGGTTCTGCTTTTTCTTATGTTAAAATATTGAGAGAACTCCTCCTAATAATAATCCTAAGTTTATTTATGTTCCTAAGAATAGAGGTGCCAGACCTAGTAATGGAGAGGATCTTAAAATGATTAGTGTGCACCTCAACTTCATTGATTTGATAAAGGTACCCATTATTGAAAACAAATTTCTCAACTTTGTCCCTAGGAGTGTGATTCTTAAAATGTATGCTAAATCACCTAGGAAGCATGGATGAGTAACTGAGAGTTGGATTTTAAAGATGACAATACTTGAAACTATGCATTACGCGTAGCTAGGGGAGTAAAACACTAACGCTTGTTGGGAGGCAACCCAATAGTTATCTTATTTTTCTTATTTTTCTTGTTTTTCTTTCTGTTTTTGAGTGTTCACACAATTATGCTACTGTTATGATTGTGTTTTTATGTTTTGATGTGTGTTTGTGCCAAGTAAAGCCTTTGGGGTGATTTGGTTGATAGTTGACTTGATTTTGTCAAAAAATAGAAATGTGTGTGCCTAGTACTGGAATCTTTAAAATTCACTGGAACGTGATAAAATTCTGAATTTTTTACACATGATTTATATACAAATTTCCCACATTTAAACAAATTTTCAGAATTTTTGGAGTTACAGAAGTATAGTCTTTGTTCAGATCATTACAAAATATTCTGTTTGAGACAGATTCTATTTTCATTGCATAGTTTGCTTGTTTTAATGATGCTATGGATTATATTAAGGGGTATAAGTCATGGAGAAGTTAGAATATAGTAGGTATTATGAAATAATAAAATATGAACAGGTTCATAACAGTACCTAAGGTTTGTTTTGCTTGTTATACTAAGAATCTCACGAAGTTTCTGTTGAGTTTTGAGTGCTGAAGTTTTCAAGTTTTGGGTGAGATCACCATGGATGAAGGAATAAGGAGTGGCAAGACCCTAAGCCTGGGGATGCCCAAGGCACCCCAAGGTAATATTCAAGGAAGATCCAAGCGCCTAAGCTTGGGGATGCCTCGGATGGCATCCCCTCTTTCGTCTAAAAACCATCGGTATATTACTTGGAGCTATATTTTTATTCATCACATGATATGAGTTTTACTTGGAGCGTCTTGTGCCATAGTAGTTTTTGCTTTGTTTGCTTTTTAGATTACCACAATCAATGTCTGCTGCACACACCTTTTGAGAGAGAAACACATTTATTCATGTTTTATTAGAATACTTTATGTGCTTCACTTATATCTTTTGAGCTAGGCAGTTGCTCTAGTGCTTCACTTATATCTTTTAGAGCAAGACGGTGGTTATATTTTAAGGAAATAGTTGCACTCTCATGCTTTAGTTATTTCTTTATGAGAGTCTAATAAATAGTAATGGCAATATGAAATTGGTACTGATTTGATAGGTATTCAAGAGGGATATAATAAAAACTTTCATGTAGATCACTGAATATGATATGTTTGATTCCTTGCAATAGTTTTGCGATATTAAGATGGTGATATGTGGGATGTACTAGTGAATGATTGTATTTTAGTAAGAATATTGGAGTTAAGTTTTGTGATTCTCGAAGCATGCACGTATAGTCTCTAGTTATGCTATGAAGTTTGAGCATGATTTATTATTGAGTTTCTACCTTATGAGTGGCGGTCGGGGACGATCTTTGGTCTTTTCCTACCAATCTATCCCCCTACGGGCATGCATAGTAGTATTTTGGTTCGAGGGCTAATAAACTTTCGCAATAAGTATGTGAGTTCTTTATGACTAATGCGAGTCCATGGATTATATGCGCTCTTACCTTTTCGCAATTTGTAGCCTCTTCGGTACCGTGCATTGCCCTTTCTCATCTCGAGAGTTGGTGCAAACTTTGCTGGTACATCCAAACCCCATGATATGATACACTCTATTACACATAAGCCTCCTTATATCTTCCTCAAAATAGCCACCATATACCTATCTATCATGGCATTTCCTATATTGCCATGCAACTTCCACCATTCCATTTTTATGACATACATCTTCATTGTCATATCGCTTTGCATGATCATACACAATGGTACAACTGAGGTGCTATCACTACTAGGAAAAGGGCTATAGATAGGACTGATTCTAATGGCGCACCAGGTAAGTAGTGCGCCACTACTATATACTAATGGCGCACCGGTTGCTCGTGCGCCATTAGTGTGGAAGACACTAATGGCGCACCGTGCTCACGGTGCGCCACTACTATTGATTTTTTTCTTCCCATTTTTCCATACAAACTAATGGCACAGGGATGGCAAAGTGCGCCATTACTAGTTAGAACTAGTAATGGCGCACGACCAAGAGAGTGCGCCATTAGTATATAATTTTTTTTACTTTTTTGCAAACCTACTAATGGCGCACTATGCCAAAGCCCAGTCGTGTTTATACCCGAAGCCAAATCCAAGACCGTGGGCGCAAACGTCACCACAAAAAATGAGCCATGGGTACTGGCTTCCCAAGTGGACCAATGCTTCTTCATTACCGACCCGCCAAAGCCCAGTCGTGTTGTCGTGAGGAGAGGCAAAAGGAAGATCATCGGAATGGATGGAGTAGCCAATGAGCAAGACTTCGACAAGTACGGCGACCCGAAGATCGAACATGATGACGACGATGAAGTAGCAGCACACACCACAAGAAGAAGCAGGACCACCCTACCTAAAGGACGTCCGTTCCACAGAAGAACTCCATTTGCAAAAAAGAAGGGCAAGAAGATTGTGAACAGATAGCTAGCTAAGATCGATTGTATTTAAATCGTAGTCTTCATTTCTCGATTGTATTTCATGGGCACTTTTTGATATCATGAATATTTTTAAATTTCATGGGCACTTTTTGAATTCATGAGGACACTTGATCTCGATCCCCCTCCATCTCGATCTCGATCCCCCTCCATCTCGATCTCGATTCCCCCTCCATCTCTATCTCGATCCCCGCACCCTCCCCCGCTCCAACGCCGCCGCCGTTGATATTTTCAAGTAAGAAATTTGAACATATTTTTAAAAAAATTATTACTGTTTTTATAAAAAAAATATTATTGTTATGATTTAAACAAGTTTGAACATATTTGAACACAAATAAATATAAAAAACATCATTTAAAATGCATAAAAAAAATATTGGGGAGCCTGGGAATCGAACCCAGGACCTCCTGGTGTGTGTGCTGCATGCTGACCAGTCGAGCTAGTGGGTGGGTTCTGTTGTAGATAGGGTTAGGTTGTAGATATGGTTAGTGGGCTAGATTAAAACAAAATTCTAATGGCGCACCGAGGGGTGGTGCGCCATTAGAATAGTCATACTTATGGCACACGACTGGACGGTGCGCCATTAGAACCCTCCCCCTAGCTATCCTCCCTCTCGCCAGATCCCCTTCGACCCTCTCTCCCTCGCCACCAGATCCACCTGCGCGCTGCCCCGACCCACGCCGCCGCCGCCCCCGCCCCTCCGTCTCCGTCGCCGCCCCCAGTCAGCCCCTGCCCTGCCCCCCATCGCCGCCCGCTCCCAATCCACCCCTCCCTCGCCTTCCCAGCCCTCGAGCTCCACCGTGCGAGGCGACAGGCAAGGCGGCGGGCAGAATCTGCTTCAACACCGGGTCGGCGAGCCGCGGAACCAGGGCGTGACGGTGCTCGACCCCTCCACCCCCCTCCACCTCTTCTTCCTCGGGTCGCCGCTGTCTTCCTCAACTTCGGCCACCTCTGTTGCTACTAAGCTGTCGCAGGGCCTCCTTGCGCCTCCCCAGTGAGCTCCGCCTCCTCTCCCCTCTTCCTTCTCGCGTGCCAAGAAATGCATAGCAATTATTTGCTTCACTTAGTCATTGATGGTCATTCAGTATGAAATTACAACTGCAGGTATTGGTTGGAATGTGTAACTACAATTTACAGGGGAAACGTTTGCAGTTAAGTTATGTGGTTGGAAAGATCATGTGTCATTAGAAACTTGGAAGCTAAAAACATTGCGATCCTCACCATAAGGATGATTATATCTTCCATGCCTGAATAGCTCTGCCTAAATAATAAATAGATAAAGGTAAAACTAAACCATGCTCAGCGATGAGATGATGTCAACGACAACCAAAGCAAACTTGTTCATCATTACAAAAGCAAACTTGTTCAACATAACAAAATCAAACTTGTTCAACATAACAAAAGCAAACTTGTTCAACCACATAACTACAAACTGAGACACAGTAGTAGGGGTCATCCCAATACCACAAACAACTCAATATCCCCAGTAGTAGGGGTCATCCCAATGATCCTCCGCCTCTTGCCAGAGCTCCAAACCTTCTTTGGTGATTTTGATTTTCTTCCATGCCTCGTAGGTGACGTACGCATCTTTCACGGCGTACTCGATGAGCTTGTTTGGCAGTGGGCTGTCCCCCCATAGTAGGTGGTCCGAATTCCTGTCGATCTTCTGCTTCATTTTTGAGTAGGATGGGTGGATGAGGCTGGCTACAAACTCAGCCAAAGACTGCCACTTCTTTCCATTGTTTGGAACTCTCCATTTGCGCTGCAGGTCGACGTACTTGTCGGGGTTGATCTCCAAACCAGACAACTTCAGCTTCTCCTTGTCGCCTCTAATGCAGAAGCCAACAAAGGTGTACAGCTTCTTCTCCTGCAGGAGCGGGCGGAGTTCTTTGGGCCTGCATCAAATTAATCTGGCGCATCAAATTCATCTACTTCAAAAACTTCAGAAACTACAGAATTAAAATGGGTTCAGTTGAAGCAAAATTCAGTTAAAATAGCATCTTCAGTTCTGACCAAAATTCAGTTAAAACAGTATGATCACAACAACTACTAAATGATCACAACAACTACAAGACAACATTCTGTATGATCAAAACAGCAAGCATAACATCTCAATGATGTATTTTTTTGCAATCTTTTGCATTACAAGACAACATTCATAACAGCTACTAAATGATCACAAAAACTTGTAGACAACATTCTGTATGATCACCAAAAAACTACTAATTAGACAGAAACTTCATAACTTCAGAACTAGTATTACATCTACTTCAGAACTTCAGAACTATTGCATCTACTTCAGAAACTTCAGAAACTTCAAAAACTTCAAAAACTACTAATTAAAACGAAACTTCAGAACTTCAGAACTAGTATTGCATCTACTTCAGAACTTCATAACTATTGCATCTACTTCAGAAACTACTAATTAGACAGAAACTTCAGAACTGGATGTTTTTACCATTTGGTTGCCGCGGTGATGTGGTATACCAGGACGAGATCCTCCATGCATAACTGCAGAACTGCATCAATTTGCGGAGGTTTGTCTTCCCTGGTATAGTCGACATCAACACCGATATTCCGAGGAAGCATGCCGCCGAGCCTCCTCCTCATCTTGCGGATCATCTTGTCGGCTTCGTCTGGATTGCTGGTGCATACGACATCCAGCGGCTCCTTCAGGTGGATATCAACCTTGAGCAGCACGGTGTAGTCCCGCTTCTGCCCGGGGACCGAAACGTCGTCGTCGACCACCAGCGGCTCCTTGCCAGACGCCTCACCACAATGATGCTTGGTAGACGGAGGGGAGTTGCTCCATGATGCCTCCGCCATTCTCTTGGCAGACGGAGGGGAGTTGCTCCACGATTCCTCCGCCATTGCCCTCCTGGCCAGCGATGGTGGAGGCAGAGGGGAGTTGCTTGATGCTGGAGGCAGAGGGAGGTAGAGGGAGGAAGATGGAGCAGCAATGGAATGAGGAGGGAGGCAGAGGGATGAAGATGGAGTGACAATGGAATAGGAGGGGAGTTACCTGGACGTGGGAAGAAAACCCCCTCTGCATCGTGGGGAGTTGCCAGTGGAGGGGAGACGTCGGGAGTTGCCTCGAAAACTCAAACGTCCTGCCCTTTGGAGGGGAGACGTGGGCCCTCGAAAACTCTGGAGGGGAGACGTGGGCCCTCCTATTTCTGAAACGTCCAGGAGGGGAGACGTGGGCCCTCCTGTTTCTAAAAACTACACCTATATCTGACGAAACTGAAGGTGTTCTTCAGCAGCTGATTAAAATTCAGTTAACAACAACATCAGTAAAATTCAGTTAATTAACTGAAGAAGAGAAGAGAGAAAGTAGAGAGCAAGAGGAGTACTTGCATTAACTGAAACGTTTTACTTTAAACTTGCATGCATTCTTTGCTTGTTTATATTCATTCTTGTAAACTGAACATGCTCATCTATCTATCTATCTATCTACCTGCTTAAGTATGTATGTATGCATTGTATTTTTATTTCCTTTGGAAAGTAAAGTTTATTTCCTGGCTGGCTGGCATGATGGCTCATGGATCCCTCAGCTGCAGCTACAGTTGGAGCTCAGTCTGATCTCATCTGAAATGAATCTATAAATACAGAGTGTAGTTAGTTACAGAGTAGCAGAAATAGTTGCTGGATGGAGTTACTTGCATGGGCCTGGCTGATGAAGAAAAACTTTATATATATTCATACTGTTGTTGACTCTATAAATCATACTTATTGGACATGTTTTATGTGTTGATCCATCAATTGATCACATTGAGAAAGACCATCGTGTCTCCGACCATTTTGCAAAGGTCTTGTCTCCGACCATCATGTCATGATGAATTTGCAGGTACCCCGAGAGGCCCTTGAGTTTGTTAGAATGTTGATTAACTTCCGTTCCGGCAAATTCGGGTACTCCATATGTCCTATTTTCAGCAAAGGTCATGCTGAAATTTTCCGTGAATTTTAGCATGACTTTGCTAAAAATAGAACATATGGGGTACTTGCGACTAATGCATGGGCCGGGGTATCTTAGTACTTAGTTAAGTAGGATCAACTGCCCCGCCATTCTTGCTGCATTAAACCATAGGTGGCAATAGAGCCAAGTGATTAGGCCCAACTTAGAATTCTCCTTAGCATCAATAAACCCTAGATGATAAACCCAACATAGGTGGCAATAGAGCCAAGTCATTAGTGCCAAGTGATTAGGCCCAACCTAGGGTGCCTCGGCATCGATAAACCCTAAATGATGAAAACTTAACTTGGCTGCCCCGGATGCCTCGGTGTCGATGAGAACCTAAATGATGTACGCTTAGGCTTTTAGGGTGCCTCGGCGTCGACAAACCCTATATGATGAAAGCTTAGGCTTTTAGGGTGCCTCGGTGTCGACAAACCCTAAATGATGAGACCATGATCTTGTTCCTTGACAATAACCAACTTTTTGACCAAACTTTTTTCCTATTTAGAGTGAAACATGGCCCACAACGATGAGGCCGGTGGTTCGGGCGGCAAGCAATTCTGGGAGCTGTCCCAGGAGATGGAGGAACAACCTCACCGCTATGAGGACGCCGCGGAAGACACCAATCCTGATTACACAACCCCTAGTGGCGTCGGGGATGACACCACTGATGGTGCCGCCGAGGATGCCACCACTGATGATGGCGGCGCACACACAGATGGCAGCCAATGGAAGAAGCAAAGGAAGGACCGGCGTCCGAATGCGCTCTGCACCGTCAAGGAGGAATTCACTCAAGTACAAGGGTAAGGTTCCCGGAGTCTACGATGACTGGGAGGAGTGTCGGAGATAGGTTCACCGTTTCAGCGGTAACAGTTACAAAGGGTACACCACTAGGGCGGAGGCTGAATCTAGATATGCCCGCTATCTAGCGGGAGAGAGGAGGGAGCGTTGGAGGAACCAGATGAGGACCAGTTTGATCGCGATGATGCTCATCGTGATGACCACAACTCTCTTTTATGTGATGGTAGTTTAGATGATCGATATCGACTTGTAATGTGAAGACAAACTCGATACTCGCGGTCTTGAGACTTGTAATGTTTAACCTTTGTTCGGTCTTTTGAATTCGGAGACTAATATGATGAATTGTATTCGGAGACTAATCTTCTATTGTATTCGATGAATCTGATGTTGCTGTGTGCTGCTGTCTATATTCTGTCCAATAATATATTTTGTAACCTGTGCAAAAATCAGAAAAGCAAAAAAAACCAAATATTCATACTAATGGCGCATCAAGGCAGAGTGCGCCATTAGTATGCCAAAGGATACTAATGGCGCATCAAGGCAGAGTGCGCCATTAGTGTGACAAAGCACATGGTTACATATGGCCCCCCGGGAGGCATACTAAAGGCGCATGGAGTTACACACTAATGGCGCACTTCCAGGGGTGCCATTAGTATACCAGATACTAATGGCGCACCAGTGGTGTGCCATTAGTAAAAAATTCTAATGGTGTGCTACTAATGGCGCACCGGTAGTGCGCCATTAGTAGGCAAAACCGGTGCGCCATTAGTAGGCCTTTTCCTAGTAGTGTATACAAACGGTTTTAACCCCTTTTCGCAACGGCATTTGGAACCATCGCCAAGTGAGTGTGGGCGATAGGAGGGGTCCTTCCCACACGACCCAGAAACCGTCAGGGATATGCCCTCCTGGCACACACACTCGGCAAAATGAGGTCGTGTGCGACCGGCGAGTTAGGTTATACGTATAGTAGTGCTAAAAAATACAATTATACAGGCAAAATTGCTTTCGGTCGTAAGTACATCCCACACAGTCAGTCCCCGCTAAACCTTTTCATTCGTATATACATCCCACATAGTCACTCCAAGGAAAATGTTTCCGTTCGCAGGTACATCACGCACAATCTTCCCCATTAAATCATTTGTGATAGCATTTCCACCGCACACAATATTAACAATTTTATCATTTGTATTATTGAATGCATCATGCACGGTGCGTAGAAGAAACTGTGTGGCAAAGGTTGTCCATCACACATAGTTTTTATGTGGTAAACGTTTGTGCAAGGTGGCCTAACGCAAACAGTTTTGAAGAGAATGTCATGTGTGATTGTTCATCGATCCAACACGGTTTATTCCTAGAAACTATGTGTGTTGCCTTAGGTCATCGCCCACTGTATTTTCTCAATAACCATTTGCAATAGCAAAAACCAATTAGCAAGCTAATTCGCCATTAGCAGGCTAATTGCCCTATTATTAATAATCCATTTATTAATCTAATTTACATTCATATTAAACACATAATATATTTCATTCCCATATTAAGGAAGCATGATTTCATAATTGAAATACATTAGAGTACAACAAGATATAGCTTCAGCACTCAGCTACCCCATTACATAACTGCACCAGCACCAAGTTTCACATGCAACATCTAGGACCTTTCGAAATTAGCATCATACATGGTACATAGACAGATGCATCTCATAGGGAAAACTGCTGAAGCGGAAGGCGAATATTGAGCCTTCATTCATGTTGAATGTCTTTGCAACTTTAGGCCAGTGCCTGTGGATGATTGACCGTCCATCCTTCGTCCTCTTTAGGAACACTTCAATAGTGAACTGTGGGTGTTGTATGAATACCTTCCTCGCCTCCTGACCATAGAGGTGGTTTGAGAGGTAATCATTAGTGAACAGCTTTGGAAAGGCCTGAAAACAAGGATGTGCATAAATATCTTCTCTATATTGGAAATGGGGCAAAGAAATAAAAAAGGCAAGGTATAATAGTTAGTGCCATCTTGTAGTGAACTCATGTCTTCCTCATTGTGCAGACAAAGATCTTGTTGTTTTTGTCGCTAATTTCTTTATCCTAACAATCTTTTGAGTTTCTTGACTTGATTGATATTCATGGACAACTCATTTCCCCATATGAAAAAGGGTCGAACAGTGGGTCAAAACCTCTAAGAGCAGGGCCTACATGTGCAACACCAAATTGTTAAAAACCTAAATATTAGAATGGTTCCTGCACTTGCACAATAATGTGCTATTAGAAAACAGACCATGCATGTGCTAACCTCGATTGTAAACCTTAGTGCTTCCCATTGTTTCCCTGCAACACATATAAGGTAGTTAGTCATCAGGTTAAGTAAGGGTTCGCATGCTATCAGTAAAATATGTTGATGAAAAATAAGCACATTGCAGATTCATCAGAATAATTCAAGCCACATGGAAAACCCATATATCCAAACCAAGCATGATTAAGAACTAGGAAATATAGCACTTGTATATGTTTCTCATGTATTAAGTGCAGCGAAATTCGATTTATTCCTCACATGCACAACAATACAAAATTCTACCCACGACAATTGGACATCGCATTGCAGAATTGAACCAAGTAGTTAACTAAACATCACAACAAATGAACCAAACATTAACTGAGCACCAATTGCATAATATAACATACTTCTCATAGAAAATCAGACAGTTAACCAAACCAGGCATGCTTAACAACTTGGAAATCTAGCATTTGTATTTGTTTCTCATGTATTTAGTATAGCCAAATTCGATTTACTTCTCATATGGTATACAATAACAGAATCCACCCACAACTATTGAACATCGCATTGTAGAACTGAACCAAAAAATAACTAAACACCACAACACAAATGAACCAAACGTTAACTGAGCACCACATTGCACAATGTATAACCAAACCAAGCATGCTTGGTAACTTGGAAATATAGCAATTGTATTCGTTTCTCATGTATTTTGTAAAGATAAATTCGATTTATTTCTCGCATGGAAGACAATACAAAATTGCAGCCTGAAGAATTGAACATCACATTTGCAGAACTGGACCAAACAGTTAACTGAAGACGACAACTAATTAACCAAACAGTTAATAAGTGAGCACCACACTGCATGACGTATAGAACATATACACAAGAGCAACAGATTGCATGGTAAAATTAGATAGCACAATTCACTAGAATTTGTTAAGGAAAGGCAGGAGCAGCACACACAACGGGTAAACCGAGCATGCTTAACCGGTGTAGCTAGCAAATGGCAAGGTGCTCCTCCAAGATATGGGGTCGGCACGAATAGTAGCCATCGCGACCTCATCCGCGCGTGTGGCCGCGATTTGCTTCTCTGCTGCCAAATTCTCCTTGAGCTCCTGGCTATACTGCATGCACCATGGCTTAAGGCGGCGCTTATTTGGTGGAGGGGTCGGTGATTAGGGTGGAAGGTGTCGCGCCGAAGGTGAGGGCATGTGGGATGTGGAAGGAGGAGGAGGAGCAGCATGAAGGAGGGTCGCCGGCGAGGGGAGCGGCGCTGCAAACAAGGAGTGAAGGTTTCAACTTGGAAAGCAAGGAAAAAACAGGGGAAATGTGGCTTTTTGTAAGGGGGAGGGGCGGGGAGGTAGATATTTCCACGGAAGCCGAAAATTTTGAATCGGTTCAACGAAAAGCTGGGGTACAGAGTGTCATCAAACACAGTCCCTTATTCAGAACTGTGTACGATATGTGAACATCACAAACGATTCAGATAGCTTAACCCGTGTGTGATGAGTTTGAACATCAAATTTTTTTGTTCCAGTTTTCCTGGTTACAGTGGTCATTCACGTCATTGCATAATTTGGGTACACAAAGGAGACTATAACACACCCACACTTCTTAATCGAGCAAGTTCAGCAATTAAATAGAGCTAGTTGGCCTAAACATTACTTTGACAAATTAAAGACCAATGCTCTTAATTAAACAAAACAAAGAGTACTACTACGGCTGGTACTCGTCGATCTCCGCCGCCTCCTCCATGTCCAGCTCGCGCCCGACGGTCTCCTGGGGAAGGGGCTCCATGGCATCCATCACACCATACTCGGCAAGCATCTCGCCAACCGTGTCCGCCATCTCTTTGGAAACGGCCACCACGAGCTGGGCGTGAGCGGCCGCGATCTGGGATTTGGCGGGCTCTATCATGGCAAGGTATGCCGCGCAGGAATGGACGGCTGCTCGAACGCTCTCGGCAATTCCCAACTCTTCGGTCATGGGTTGCCAGCCGTTGTTGGAGAAGCTTCTTTGATTTGTGTGGTGACTGCCACGAGCTTGGTGTGGGCGGCCTCGACATGGTCGTGGGCGGCCTCCATCAGGGCTAAGGCTGCCACGGCGAAACGGACAGCTATTGTGCCGCTCTCGCCATTTGCTATCCCCGAGGCAGATGTTGCTGCTGCCGCCTGAGAAGCAACAGTGGCCGTTTGGGCTGCCTTGGCCGCCCGGTCGCAGATTGCGGTCGCCCTCAGGAAGCTTGTTAGCACGCTCCTGGTGGCTGCGGCCGTGCTCTCGCCGGAGTGGGCCACCGAAGTTGCTCTCATGACCCGGGTCCATGTCCCCATCTTTCACCAGCGACGATTGAACAGTGAAATGATATTCGGGGAGCGAGCTAGTGTGCTTGACACACCGGCTGTGGACTGTAGCTGACACACCTTCTCGCGTAAGCCATAGGCGTACTATACACCGACGGTGCTCCAGGATATTTTGTACTGCTTCTCACACGGTTGGTGATAATAAACTGTGTGGGATCTACTTGATTTTTCATCTTGATTTGTATTACATAATGGGGTCACAACCGCAATGGACGGTGTTTGAATTGCTAGACCTTTTATCTGCAGTGAACATGCAACTATATGTGTGTCTTAAAAAAAATTGGAATTATTCCAGGGTTCGTTCGGAAATTTTATACATTAAATTGGTTTTCTAGCCATTTCAGGTGCATAATTCAAAATTAAAGCACATGTTGCAGTCCATAAAAATGGGTTGCCAAATCAAATGTTTGTCCTTGCTTGCAAGCTTAGGTCACATGCAAGAAATGAGAATGAATGTCAAACACCTTGACACTGTCGCTCGCCCGCTAACATTGAGATACATGCTTTTAAAATTCTAGTAAATCAAAAGTTCATCTGAAATTCGTGAAACTTGACATGATATCATGGAACGGCATCGACATGCCATGGTAAAAATATTGTCCCATTTGGGGCAGGTGTGGGTATAAGCCTCTCGCAAACCATAGCTTCTCTCACAACAAGCCTGATGGTTTCGATAGGGTACGTGCCACCTTGGGGGACGAAACGATATATGTTGCCTCTTCTTACTTTCAAAATTTTTCTCGTGTGAACGTAGAACAACACGAGTGTTGTGTCACATTTTGGGATTTTTCGGGGTTCGGTTGGACATTTTTATACATTAACTTTGTTTTCTATGCATTCATGTGCATAATTCAAATTTGAACTACATGCACATGCTCTAATGCATATAAATTAGTTGAAAATTCAAATCTGTGTCCTTGATTACATGCTTAGGTCCTATGCAAGAAATGAGAATGAATGTCAAACACCCTGCCACCGTCACTCAACCGCAAACATTGAGATACCTGGTTTTTAAATTCTAGTAAATCTAGAACTCATCTGAAATTCATGAAACTTGGCATGCTATCATGGAGCGGCATCAACATGCCATGGTAATGTTTTGTCCCATTTGGGCAGGTTTGGGGCTATGCTTCTTACAAACAAGAGCTTCTCACAACAAGCCTGATGGTTTCGATAGGGAACTCCCACCTTTGGGGCGAAACAATATCCATTGCCTCTTATTGCTTTCAAAAAAATTCTCGTGTCAACAAAGAACAACAGGAGTGTTGTGTCAATTTTTGGGATTTTTTGGGGTTCGTTTGGATATTTTTATGCATTAATTGAGTTTTCAATGCATTTATGTGCACAATTCAAATTTACCCTACATGCACATGCTCTAATGCATATAAATTGGTTGAAAATTCAAATCTGTGTCCTTGGTTGCATGCTTAGGTCCCATGCAAGAAATGCAAATGTAGGTCAAACACCCTGCCACCGTCACTCGGCCGCAAACATTGAGATTCCTGGTTTTTAAATTGTAGTAAATCCAAAAGTCGTCTGAAATTCATGAAACTTGGCATGCTATCATGGAGCGGCATCAATATGCCGTGGTAAATTTTTGTCCCATTTGGGGCAGGTTTGGGGATATGCTTCTCACAAACCAGAGCTTCTCACAACAAGCTTGATGGTTTCGGTAGGGAACATCCCACCTTTGGGGGCGAAATGATATCCGCTGCCTCTTATTGCTTTCAAAAAATTTTCTAGTGTCAACATAGTACAATAGGAGTGTTGTGTCAATTTTTGGGATTTTTCGGGGTTCGTTTGGACATTTTTATGCATTAATTGAGTTTTCAATGCATTTATGTGCATAATTCAAATTTGAACTACATGCACATGCTCTAATTCATATAAATTGGTTGGAACAAATCCATGTCCTTGGTTGCATGCGTAGGAACCATGCAAAAATGGGAATGAATGTCAAACACACTACCACTGTCACTTGGCCGCAAACATTGAGATTCCTGGTTTCTAAATTCTAGTAAATCCAAAACTCGTATTAAATTCATGAAACTTGGCATGCTATCATGGAGCAGCATCAACATGCCGTGGTAAAAGTTTTGTCCCATTTCGAGCAGGTTTGGGTATAAGCTTCTCACAAACTAGAGATTCTCACAACAAGCCTGATGGTTTCGGTAGGGAACATCCCACCTTTGGGGACGAAATGATATCCGCTGCCTCTTACTGCTTTCAAAAATTTTCTAGTGTCAACAGAGAACAACATGAGTGTTGTGTTAAATTTTGGATTTTTTCAGGGTTCATTTGGACATTTTTATACATTAACTTGGTTTTCTAAGCATTTTATGTGCATAATTCAAATTTGAACTACATGCACATGCTCCAGTGCATATAAATTGGTTGAAAAATAAAATCTTTGTCCTTGGGTGCATGCTTAGGTCCCATGCAAGAAATGGGAATGAATTTCAAACACCAGGGCACTGTTGATTGCTGGTAAGACGTTGAGATACTCTGTTTTTAAATTCTAGCAAATCCAAAACTCGTCTGAAATTCATGAAACTTGGCATGCTATCAGGGAATGGCACCCGACATGCTGTGGTATTTTTCATGTCCATTTTGAGAGAAGAAGCACTCGAATAACAGCCAACAAAGGCATTTTGAAACAAACAGCTGCCACTCTAACATCGCAAACGTTTGTATAATTCAAATCATGTGCGTTATGTTAACCATTCACATGACACCATGTGTCTTGGTTTTAATGGTTATAGGAGGTGTCGTGTGGACAACTGCTTGACTGGACGGGACGTGTGCGAGTGCAGTCTGGTGCGCAGGTTGACCGAGAGGCGTGCAAGCTGTCCTCCAATGCGCAGGCTCACCAGGAAGTGTACGAGCTGTATGCTACGCTAGCTCACTGGGAAGCAAGCCCTTCGACTTCCATGGCCACCTACCTTCCTCTCCATTAATGCCGCCCGCGCCGCTGCTTAATACGGCCAGCCTTACTGTTCGCCTCACATTCCCCTCCCTCACGCAGACCTCCACTAACGCCATGGCGTAGAAGGATCATCAGCCACTAGTCTTCAAGTTTGGTGAAGCCGACTCTGAGCTGGAGGAGATAGAAAATAAGGAGGAATGGGGCCTGATGGACATGGCCTAGAACGAGTTGGCCGCAGCGGTTGCTGCCTTCGCTCCTGTCCCTGCTCCCATCCCTGCGCCGGCGCTAGCGACCATCCCCGTAACATTGACGGGCTGGTCGCCGAGCTTTTATCGCAGAGCTAGAAGCCGCGGGCGTGAGCGAGCTCTCCGCGGACCTGCGCAAGCTCATGTACATGCAAGCGCCAGCGCCAGCGCCCGTGCACGTGCCCGTCACTACAAAAAAATACACTTACATGATGATACATGTTTGTCACAGTAGGTCGCGATTTTTGTCATGCATGTACATCCATGACGATTTTATGACAGAATCAAGATAGTCATACTGTGCTGTCGTAGAAGTGTTCCATGACATTACCAAAATTATCATCACGGAAGTGTCCACTTCCATGACGATAAATCGCGCGTCACAGAAGTGCTTTCGTCAAGGGTGACCGACACGTGACATCCACCGTAACAGAACACCGTTAAGCTATCGGGTAGGGTTTTGGATCCGATAACCCGTTAACAGCCCCGCCCAATGGGGATTTTCCACGTGTAAAATCATCATTGGCTGGAGGAAACACGTGTCGGCTCATCGTCGGGACAGATGTCATCCACTCATTGGACAGAAGGCGCCTATGATACGTCGGCATGTGGCACAACCCAACAAAGGCCCATTCCTGTGAAAATGACGGCCCATCTGACTTGGTCAAAAGGTGGCGGGCCGGCCCATGGAAAGCCTGTTAACGGCCTGTTCGCATATAGCCCATTTACAGCCCGCTAACCCAAGGCCCGTCACGCCCTATCCGAATTAGGCCCAGTAGCATCATCTGGCCCATCCAATATGATTCCAGCCTATTTTCACTTCTGGCCCATGTATGGCCCATGAAGTCTTTCAGCCCATATGAAGCCCTTTGTAACTCTTGGCCCATTAACAGCCCACGGTGGAACTGGCCCGTAATGAATAATGTATCACTTTACACCCATTAATGGCCCATGGTGAAACTGGCCCGTAATGAACAGTGTATCACTTTATACCCATTAACGCCCATTATTCCGTGGGGCCGTTTCCAGCCCATGTTATCTTTCGGCCTTCTAAGAGCCCATTTATTCTTGGGCTCATTTCCAGCATCGTTTACTTACGGCCCGTTACTGTCATTTTCTGCTTGTGGGCCAAATTCAGCCTGTGGTTACAGTCGGCCCGTTTGTTGTCCGTTAATACGTTGGGCCATTTTCATAGCATCATCAAACACGGCCTATTAATGATGGCCCATTATGGTCGGCCCATGAACGGACGATTCCAACTCTAGCCCGTTTACGGCCACAATGCGGCCTGTTATTGGCCCATGTTTGGCCAATCGATCATACGACCCGCATAAGGCCCATTGATGATATGGCCCGTAGAAGGCCCATTGTTTCTACGGCCCGTAGAAGGCCCACTGTTTCTACGACCCGTAGAAGGCCCACTGTTTCTATGGCCCGTAGGAGGCCCAGTGTCACTACAGTAAATATTAGCCCATGGTTATTGTGGCCTAGTTTTAAAAAATAGGTTATTGCAGCCACTAGCAAACCACATAAAAAGAACTGCAATGACTACAAGCAAACAAATAAACAAGACAACAAGGAAATAAATAAGCAAGCAACTTACGCTAGGCTATCACGGCTATCACACATATTACATCCACTGGGCATCAAAGTTCGCCACCAATGCAAATAAACGCGCCGACAAAAGAATATACAAAACAGAGAGCACTTCAGAAGGCCTAGGCCTGGCCAGGTCGGCCCCCCAAACAGCCGAAGAAGCTGAGTAGACCTCAGTTGTGTCAACGATAGATGCATCAACACTAGATTTATGGCATGATGGTGTGCACGGCAGTCCTCTTACATCTTCATTGCATCTTTGACTTCAAGTCGGAGCTGAGCTGAAGCAAGCATTTCTGCTTTAAGTTGAGACTGAAGAAGTCGAACTGATTGAGGCAGCGACTGCACACAGGTTGTCTCACACCTGCTGGTGAGTAGCTTCAACTCACTATGTTCATCAAGATAGGACTTTGGGTCATCTCGCTGTCCTCAAGATGGTTTGGCTCACTATCTTCCCTAAAGTTCTGCCTGGCATAAGAGATACGACTCTGAAAGAGAAACAAGGAGACACGTAACTGGTTTCACAATTATTGTCGGATTTCGGGTTCTGGCAGACCCTTGAGGTTCGAACTCTGGGGTGCGCACGAAGATCTTTCCCCTACCAACTCGCGTCTCGAAGCCTCTCAAGGAATCTAGGCTAGAAAGAAGAACACACAAGGGACACGAGGTTTATACTGGTTCAGGCCACCATTGTGGTGTAATACCCTACTCCAGTGTGTGGTGTGGTGCATTGCCTCAGGGGCTGATGATGAACCATACAAAGGGAGAACAGCCTCGCGAGGGGCTGTTCTTGAGCTGGTGCGATGAACTTCTTGGTGAGTTCAATCGCCTCTCTCTATCTCTCTCTAGTCTATGCGCAATCTGGATCTCTCCTCCCTCTGTGGTGGCTAGCTCTATTTATAGAGGGTGGCCCTGGGCCTCTTCCCAAATAATGAGTGGGAAGGGCGCCAACAATTGGCCATTTTGAAGGGTAACATCTAGTACACTTATCCTGACTAAAGTTGGTCTACGGCTGCCAAAGGCTCTGACGGTGACGCCGTCCTGGGCTCCACGGTGACGCCGTCCTGCCGTTCTGCTGGTCTTGGTCTTGTTGCACCAAAACGGTAACCTTTGCCTGATGCCTTGGCCTGTGCTTGCCCCCCTTTTCATCGAAGGGCAAACAAGGACACTGCGCAGGCCGGCGCCCGCCTGGCGCCCGTCTTGTCTCGATCGTCATTGCTTGCGTCATGGGTACCTCGCGAGGTACCCTGCCTTGATCTCTCCACCTCCTCGCGAGCCCGCTTGATGAGGCTGCTTCCTGAGGAATCTTCTATTGCCCGCCCCGCGAGGCTTGGCCCCTCGCGAGGGTCTTGAGCTTGAGCTGATGAAGCTGGGCTGGGCTGGGCCCCCACTTGAGCCACGCCGCAGGCCGCAGGCAGGCATGTCTGGGGACCCCCGTTCCCAGAACACCGACAGTAGCCCCCGGGCCCAAGGCGCGCCCGGACTTGGCCTAGCAGAGAAGCGAAGGAGCAAGTGCGAAGCGCCGCGGGCCCCAATAGCCTACGGCCTTGGTCGCCGCGTGGCGATTGATTGGACCTGGGCGTCTCCGCTTCCCCACGACGCCTCGGCAACTATATGACTTGACAAGTCCCTGCATCCAAAAATGGGTCATGATTACCTGCGATCGTGGAGGCCAACGGTTGGCCTCCTCCAGCTATAAGTACGGAACGGTGCGAGCCCTTCCAGTCCATTCCTCCCTGCTACTCCCTTTCTTCTTCTTCCTCGCCCTTGCTCCACATTACGCCAATGGCAGCAATCCGCGGGTTTTCTGCAGAAGAGAAGGGAAAGGCCCCCCGAGAGGGTCCCGACCCGCTTTCGTCGAAGAAACGGCCAGTCCCCTGCCGCCGAGATGAGGGCACTTGGCAGGAGACGCCGAGGCCCTGGTACGAGCGACCGCCGCCTGGGTTCCCGCTGCCCTTGTACGCCCGAATGGAGGGCCCTGGAGAATGAAGCGTCGAGTGACACCGACGGTGCCGCCGTCGAGGCCGGCGAGTTACGGCGGTGCGCGTCGTTCCCCCTGGAGTCCATGCCGAGGGTTCTTCTCGTGAGCTTGTGCTTCATGCCGCCATGCCTCCTCGATCCTGGATTCGCCTTCCCCCTCCTTCGCTTTTAAGATCCCGCCGAGGGGGCATCGGGAGCTCTGGCTGCAGCATGCCAACTGCAACACCCCCGCGACCGAGGCGGAGGTCGAAGTCTTCTCCCCGGGCAAGGTCTTCCTGACCCGTGGCTGGGGTGAGATCGCCCGGGTCTGCCGGACAGGGGGCACCTTCGTAATCCAACTCGAATACGATGGCGCCTCCTTAATGTTCTTCAAGGTCCTTGACGCGGAAGGACGACGACTGGAATGCTTCTCCAATGGAGGCGGCCAGTGCACCGGAGCGGCGAGGACCAGGCTTGCCAACCGCTTCCCTCACAGCTCCTCAGACAGCAGTGGGAGAGCCCGAGGATCCAGCGACTCCGCCGAGCTTCACACGACTCCGGAGATGAGCGACGACAGCTATGAGCCCCCGAGTTCGCGTCGCGCTTGGAGCAGGGCGGGTGCTTTAGGCCGCCGGCGCTGCTGATCTGGATGGGGTTGGCGCTGGCGCCTGATGACCCACTGTTGATGATGGCGCGTAGTCGTCGCTCCTTAGCACCTTTTTGTTCCCTGCAAGGAATCGAAATGACACCCCATGGGGGTATGTAAGGCATCCGTCGTGTCTTTTGTGAATTGTACATCCTTGTCATGAAACGATGCGATGGGCGCGTCCTGCCCCGGCTCAGCTTCCCCTTTCTTTCCTCATGAGGGCTTGGTGCTCTGTGATGACAGGTCCCGGTCCCCAGGCAGGCTTCAGCCATCAGTGGTATGCCAGGTCGCCATGCCGTGGTCAATGCCAGGAGGTGAGCGGCCCAAGGTCCAGTAAGAGCCCCCGAGTTGCGATGCTCAGGAGGTCCGCTTTAGCGCTCAAGCAGCCTCCGCTGGGCAAGATAGGCAGGTAGCGTCGCCGTGACAGAGCTGCAGTAGGCGAGGGTTTAGCGCTGAGTTGATTCAGTTTTTGCGTGACTTATCTTGTAGGTTTGGAGTAGTTTTTGACGAGGTGCCGGGCCTGCGTGGCAGCAGCTGGGGTGTTGCTGGTGTCGGGTTTCAGGTTCCGGCAGACCCTCAAGGTTCGAACTCTGGGGTGCACGCGGATATCACACCTCCTGCCTACCAATGTCTCGACGCCTCACAAGGATCTAAAACTACACCAAGAACAACACAAGGGACACGAGATTTATACTGGTTCAGGCCACCATTGTGGTGTAATACCCTACTCCAGTTTGTGGTGTGTGGATTACCTCAGGGGCTGATGATGAACAGTACAAGGGAGAATAGCCTCGCGAGGGTCTGTTCTTGGCTGGTGTGATGAACTGCTAGGGGGAGTTCAGTCGCCTCTCTCTCTCTATCTCCAGATTGATCCGTCCCCTGCCCTGTGGGTGGCTAGTCCTATTTATAGGCGGAGGCCCTGGGCCTCTTCCCAAATATTGACCCGGAAGGGCGCCAACAATTGGCCATTTTGAAGGGGAACATCTAGTACACTTATCCTGACTAAAGTTGGTCCTCGCCTGCCAAAGACCCTGACGATGACGCCGGCTTGGGCTCCACAATGACCTCCATTCTGCCGTCCTGCTAGTCTTGGTCTTGTTGCACCAAAATGGTTGCCTTTGCTTGATACTCTTGCCTGCGCCTGCCCCCTTTGCACCAAAGGGGAAACAAGGACTCTGCGTAGGCCGGCGCCCGCCTGGCGCCCGCCTGGCCTCGGTCGTCCTGGCTTGCATCATGGGCACCTCGTGAGGTACCCCGCCTTGATCTCTCCGCCTCCTCGCGAGCCAGCCGGACGAGGCTGTGCCCGAGGAAGCCTCCTGTCGTCCGCCCCGCGAAGCTTGGCCCCTCGCGAGGGTCTTGAGCATGTGTTGATGAAGCTGGGACGTACTGGGCCACTCCTTGAGCCACGCCGCAGGCCACAGGCAGGCAAGTCTGGGTACCCCCGTTCCCAGATCGCCGACAGTAGCCCCCGGGCCCAAGGCGCGCCTGGACTTGGCTTAGCAGAGAAGCGAAGGGGCAAGTGTGAAGTGCCGCGGGCCCCAATAGCCTGCGTCCTTGGGCGCCGTGTGGCGGTTGATTGGACGTGGGCGTCCTGGCTCCCCCATGACATCTTGGCAACTGCGCGAATTGACAAGTCCCTGCATGCAAAATGGGTCATGATTACCTGTGATCGTGGAGGCCGACGGTTGGCCTCCCTCGGCTATATGTACGGAACGGCATGAGCACTTCCAGTCCATATCTTCCCACTACTCTCCGTCTTCCTCTTCGTCCTCACTCCTCCCTACGCCAATGGCACCGATCCGTCGGTTTTCTGCCGAAGAGAAGGGGAAGGCTCCCCGAGAGGGTCCCGTCCCGTTTCCTCCGAAGAAACGGCCCGCCTCTTGCCACGGAGAAGAGGGTGCTTGGCAGGAGGTGTCGAGGCCATAGTTTGAGCGGCCGCCGCCTGGATTCCCATTGCCCTTGTACGCCCGGATCGAGGGCCCTGAAGGCGCTGGCACCGAGCGGCACCGCCAGAGGCGCCATCGCCGCCGGTGGATCACGGCGGTGCGCGTCGTTCCTCCTGGAGTTCACGCTGGGGGCTCCTCTCACGAGCTCGTGCTTCACGTCGCCATGCCTCCTCGGTCTTGGATTCGCCTTCCTCCTTCCTTTGCCTTTAAGATCCCACCGAGGGGGCCTATCGAGCTTTGGCTGCAGCATGCCGACTGCAGTACCCCTGCGACCGAAGCGGAGGTCGAGGTCGTCGCTCTGGGCAGGGTCTACATGACCCGTGGATGGGGCGAGATCGCCCGGGTCGGCAGGACGGGTGGCACCCTCATAATCCACCTCGAGTGCGACGGCGCCTCCCTGATGTTCTTCAAGGTCTTCGACACGGAGGGACGTCGGCTGGAGTGCTGCCCTGAGAAAGGCGGCCGGGGCCCTCCCGTGGCGAGGAGTAGGCTCGCCAATCGCTTCCCCAGCAGCTCCTCAGGCAGCGGAGGGGTCGGAGGATCCGGCGACTCCACCGAGCTCTTTGTGACTCCGGAGATGAGCGACGACAGCTACAAGCCCCCGATCTTGCGTCGCTCTCAGAGCAGGGCGAGATCATCAGGCCGCCGTCACCACTGATCTGTATGGGGTTGGCGCCGGTGGCTGACGGCCCACTGTTGATGATGGCGTCTCTTCCGGAGGCGCGCGTAGTTAGCACTCTTTAGGATTTGCTCCTTTTGTTCCCTGCGAGGAATCGGAGAACACACCCCGTGGGGGTGTGTAAGGTGCTTGTAGTTCCATTTGTTAATATGATCCTTATCGTGAAGCGGTGAGAGATGCTTGTCCCGTCTTAGCTTAGTTCCTCCTTTCGAACCTCGCGAGGACTTGATGCTCTCCGCTAACAGGTCCCGGTCCCAAGGCAGGATTCAGCCGTCGCTGGTATGCCAGGTCGCGATGCCGTGGTCAAGGCCAGGAGGTGAGCGGCCCAGGGTCTAGTAAGAGCCCCTGAGTTGCGATGCTCAGGAGGTCCCCTTTAGCGCTCAAGCAGCCATCGTTCGGTGATAAAGGAGCGCGGCGTTGCCAAAACGAAACTGCATTAGGTGCGAGGTTGGTGCTGCGATAGCTAGTATTTCCGGAGGATGACTTATCTCGGGGGTCAGAAGCCACTCCTTGGTGCGGCGCTAGGCCCGTGCATTGACAGCCGAGGAGTTTCCTGGTGAAGTCCCCACGTGCCTCTTCCCTCTCGCCTTTGCTCACCCTCGTGCTCTACATCCTCAGGTCCTGGCCCTCGAGCGAGCTCTGCCGTCGCTGGTATGATAGGTCGCGATGCCGTGGTCAAGGCCAGGAGGTGAGGGCTGGAGAGCCAGTAAGAGTCCATGAGTCGCGATGCCTAGGTACCCCCTGAGGGAGTCCTGGATTAGGGGGTGTCCGGATGGCCGGACTATGACCTTTGGCCGGACTCCCGGACTATGAAGATACAAGATTGAAGACTCCGCCCCTTTCCGGATAGGGACTTTCCTTGGCGTGGAAGGCAAGCTTGGCGATACGATATGAAGATCTCCTCCCATTGTAACCGACTCTTTGTAACCCTAGCCCTCTCCAGTGTCTATATAAACCGGAGAGTTTTAGTCCGTAGGACGAACAACAATCATACCATAGGCTAGATTCTAGGGTTTAGCCTCTCCGATCTCGTGGTAGATCAACTCTTGTACTACCCATATCATCAATATTAATCAAGCAGGAGTAGGGTTTTACCTCCACCGAGAGGGCCCGAACCTGGGTAAAAACATCGTGTCCCTTGTCTCCTGTTACCATCCGCCTAGACGCATAGTTCGGGACCCCCTACCCGAGATCCGCCGGTTTTGACACCGACATTGGTGCTTTCATTGAGAGTTCCTCTGTGTCGTCGCCTTTAGGCCCGATGGCTTCTTTGATTGTCAACCACGACGCGGTCCAGGGCGAGACATTTCTCCCCGGACAGATCTTCGCATTCGGCGGCTTCGCACTGCGGGCCAACTCGCTTGGCCATCTGAAACAGATCGGAAGCTACGCCCCTGGCCATCAGGTCAGGTTTGGAAGCTTAAATTACACGGCCGACATCCGCGGGGACTTGATCTTCGACGGATTCGAGCCAAGGCCGAGCGCGCCACACTATCATGATGGGCATGATCTAGCTCTACCGCCGGACAGCACCCAGAGTGCCACTCAGGTGTCCGCTCTGACCATTAGCTCGGAGCCGACTGCGCTAATTGGGGACGGACGGTTGGACGCCGCCCCAGGAGCCGCGATCTCTACGGCGATGGAGCCAAACACCGGTTTAGTCCTTTGCGAGGCCAGTGACTCCGAGGCGCCGGACTCCTGCCCGGACTTTAAACCTTCCGCACCCCTTCCGATCGAACCCAATTGGGCTCCGATCATGGAGTTCACGACCGCAGGCGTCTTTCAGCACTCGCCTTTTAGCGATATCCTGAATTCACTAAAGTCTCTCTCTTTGTTAGGAGAGCCCTAGCCGGACTATGGTCAGCAGGGTTGGGATGCGGACAACGAAGAAATTCGAAACCCACCCACCACCCACTTTGTAGCCACTGTCGATGATATAACCGACATGCTCGACTTCGACTCCAAAGACATCGATGTATGGACGCCGATGAAGGAGACGACCAAGAACCAGCGCCTATAGGGCACTGGAAGGCCACCTCGTCATACGACATATACATGGTGGACACCCCCAAAGCAGGGGATGGTGATGAAAAAACGGAGGACGACCCCTCCAAGAAGCAACCCAAGCGCCGACGTCAGCGGCGCCGCTCTAAATCACGCCAAAGAAAAAACGGCGAGTCCGGCACCGGAGACGTCAACACATCGGACAGTGCCGAAGACAACCCCCTCCAACAGAATTCAGCGCAGGAGGATGAAGGAGCCAGCCCTCACGAGAGAGCAGCAGACAGGGAGGTCGAGGACGACAATTATATGCCTCCCTCCGAAGATGAGGCAAGCCTCGACGACGACGAACTCGTCGTGCCAGAGGATCCCGTCGAACAAGAGCGCTTCAAGCGCAGGCTTATGGCCACGGCAAGCAGCCTCAAGAAAAAACAGCAGCAGCTTAGAGCTGACCAAGATCTGCTCGCCGACAGATGGACTGAAGTCCTGGCGGCCGAAGAGTATAAACTCGAGCGCCCCTTCAAGAGTTATCCAAAGCGCAGGCTGCTACCCCAACTAGAGGAGGAAGCAACTAAACCTACATCACCAGCGTACGATGCGCCCGATTGGCCACCCCGTGGCCGCGACAGAGAGGCCTTTCGTCCCTCAAACCAAGCCGCACCCGGGCACCGCTCCAAGAGCACCAGAGCACGGGGAAACGCAACAGACCTGCGAGACATACTGGAGGATAAGGCAAGGCAAACAAGATCGATCTACGGATCGCGTGGGCGCCCTACATCACGTGACGATAACCGTCACGCCGGATATGATAAATACGGCAAGACCGAATACAACAGACAAAGCTCATCCGAGCTACGTCGCGATATAGCCCAGTACAGGGGAGCCGCACATCCACTATGCTTCATAGACGAATTAATGGATCGTCAAATCCCAGAGGGTTTTAAACCCGTAAACATCGAATCATACGGTGGCACAAAAGATCCCGCGGTATGGATCGAGGATTACCTCCTTCATATCCACATGGCCCGTGGTGATGATCTATATGCCATCAAATACCTCCCTCTCAAGCTTAAAGGACCAGCTCGGCATTGGCTTAACAGCCTGCCAGCAGAGTCAATAAGTTGCTGGGAGGACCTGGAATCCGCATTCCTCGACAACTTCCAGGGCACTTACGTGCGACCACCAGACGCCGATGACCTAAGCCACATAATCCAGCAGCCAGAGGAATCGGCCAGACAATTCTGGACACGGTTCCTAACCAAGAAAAATCAAATAGTCGACTGTCCGGATGCCGAGGCCCTTGCGGCCTTCAGGCACAACATCCAAGACGAATGGCTCACCCGACACCTAGGACAGGAAAAGCCGAAATCTATGGCAGCCCTCACGACACTCATGACCCGCTTTTGCGCGGGCGAAGACAGCTGGCTAGCTCGTAGCAACAACATAACCAAGAGCCCTGGCAATTCGGATACCAAGGACAACAATGGCAGGTCACGTTGCAACAAGCACAAGCGCCGCATTAACGGCGACAATACCGAGGATACGGCAGTCAACGCCAGATTCAGAGGCTCTAAACCCGGTCAGCGGAAGAAGCCATTCAAAAGAAACCCTCCGGGCCCATCCAACTTAGACCGGATACTCGATCGCTCGTGCCAGATACACGGAACCCCCGAACAACCAGCCAACCACACCAACAGGGATTGTTGGGTGTTCAAGAAGGCAGGCAAGCTAAGTGCTGAGACCAGAGACAAGGGGATGCGTAGCGATGACGTGGAGGAGCCCCGGCCGCCGAACAACAAAGGACAGAAGGGATTCCCCCTGCAAGTGCGGACGGTGAACATGATATACGCGACCCACATCCCCAAAAGGGAGCGGAAGCATGCTCTCAAGGACGTCAATGCGTTGGAGCCAGTCGCCCCAAAGTTCAACCCATGGTCCTCTTGCCCGATCACCTTCGATCGAAGGGACCACCCCACTAGCATCCGTCACGGCGGATTCGCCGCATTGGTCCTAGACCCAATCATTGACGGATTTCACCTTACTAGAGTCCTCATGGATGGCGGTAGCAGCCTGAACCTACTTTATCAGGATACAGTGCGAAAAATGGGTATAGATCCCTCAAGGATTAAACCCACAAATACAACTGAGGGAGTCCTGGACTAGGGGGTGTCCGGATAGTCGAACTATCATCATCAGCCGGACTCCAAGATTATGAAGATACAAGATTGAAGACTTTGTCCCGTGTCCGGATGGGACTTTCCTTGGCGTGGAAGGCAAGCTTGGCGATACGGATATGTAGATCTCCTACCATTGTAACTGACTCTGTGTAACCCTAGCCCTCTCCGGTGTCTATATAAACCGGATGGCTTTAGTCCGTAGGACGAACAACAATCATACCATAGGCTAGCTTCTAGGGTTTAGCCTCCTTGATCTCGTGGTAGATCTACTCTTGTAACACACATCATTAATATTAATCAAGCAGGACGTAGGGTTTTACCTCCATCAAGAGGGCCCGAACCTGGGTAAAACATCGTGTCCCTTGTCTCCTGTTACCATCTGCCTAGACGCACAGTTCGGGACCCCCTACCCGAGATCCGCCGGTTTTGACACCGACATTGGTGCTTTCATTGAGAGTTCCTCTGTGTCGTCACTGATAGGCTTGATGGCTTCTTCAATCATCAACAACGAGGCAGTCCAGGGTGAGATCTTCCTCCCCGGACAGATCTTCGTATTCGGCGGCTCTGCACTGCGGGCCAACTCGCTTGGCCATCTGGAGCAGATCGAAAGCTACGCCCCTGGCCGTCAGGTCAGATTTGGAAGTTTGAACTTCTCGGCTGACATCCACGGGGACTTGATCTTCGATGGATTCGAGACACAGCCAAGCGCGCCGCACTGTCACGACGGGCATGATTTAGCTCTGCAGCCGGACAGTACCCTGGAGGCCGCACTCGAGCCCGCCCCGATCTTCGGAGCCGGCTGCGCAGATCGAGGACGGATGACTAGACACCGCCTCGGGGGCTGCAACCTCTACATCGATAGAGCCGAACACTGACCTTGTCCCTCACAAAGCTCATGACTCCGAGGTGCCGGACTCCTTGCCGGACTCCGAACCTCCCGCGCCCCCTCCAATCGAATCCGATTGGGCGCCGGTCATGGAATTCACCACTGCGGACATCTTTCAACACTCACCTTTCGGCGACATCTTGAGTTTGCTAAAGTATCTCTCGTTATCAGGAGAGCCCTGGCCGGACTGCGGTCAGGACGATTGGGATGCGGACGATGAAGAAATTCAAAGCCCACCCACCACCCACTTAGTAGCCACCGTCGATGATCTAACCGACATGCTAGACTATGACTCCGAAGACATCGACGGTATGGACGACAAAGCCGGAGACAACCAAGAACCAGCGCCTACCGGGCACTGGAAAGCCACTCCAACTCACGATGTATACATGGTGGATACACCAAAAGGAAGCGATAATGAGGAACAACGGGACAGGGCGAAGGGCAACTCCCCCAACAAACAACCAAAACGGGGACGCAAGCGCCGCCCGAAGTCCCGCCTCGATAAAAACGGCACCCATACGGACCCGGCCTTAGAGCAGGGCGAAGTAGTGGACGGCGAACATGCCACCAAGCAACCATCCGAATATGACAAACTGGACAAGCAACCCATCCCCGGCGAAAACAAGAGCCTAGATGATCTCACGCCGAACACATCGCCAGAGCATAAGAACCTTCATAAAAGGCTCGTCGCCACTGCAAGGAGTTTGAAGGAGCAAAAGCGGAAGCTCAAAATGGCGGAGGACGCACTCAGAATGAGATGGAGCAAAGTACTCAATACCGCAGATAAATATGGCGCTAGTAACCAGGCAAAGAGCTACCCAAAGCGCAAGCTGTTGCCCGAATTTGACGAGGAGGCCTTAGAGCCCCCGCAGTCAAAAAAGAAAGAGGCCGCCTGGCCGGATAGACGACCAGATGATAGGCTAAGAGCAGCAAGGGGCGCCGCACACAAGCCGGCACACGATCAGCATAAAGATCCTCGGAAAAAGGTTGACCCGGTCAGGTCCATCTATGGGCCAAAAAAGAAGACTCCAGGAAGCAACACAACCCGCCGAGCGTTTGAAGACAATGGCACACCCAAATACAGGGGCGCCGCACACCCACTATGTTTCACCGACGAGGTACTGGATCATGAATTTCCAGCGGGATTCAAACCCGTAAACATAGAGGCATATAACGGAACAACAGACCCCGGAGTCTGGATTGAGGATTATATCCTACATATACATATGGCCAGAGGAAACGACCTCCATGCCATAAAATACCTACCCCTCAAGCTCAAAGGGCCAGCTCGGCATTAGCTCAAAAGCCTCCCAGAAAATACCATTGGAAGTTGGGAAGAGCTCGAGGATGCGTTTCTAGTAAATTTTCAGGGGACTTATGTCCGCCCTCCGGATGCAGACGATTTTAGTCATATAACTCAACAGCCCGGAGAGTCAGCATGCAAATTCTGGAACAGGGTCCTCACCAAGAAGAACAAAATAGTCGACTGTCCGGACGCCGAAGCCTTAGCAGCCTTTAAGCACAACGTTCGAGACGAATGGCTCGCAAGACACCTCGGCCAGGAAAAACCAAGAATAATGGCCGCACTAACAAGCCTCATGACCCGCTTTTGCACAGGGGAGGACAGCTGGCTGGCTAGATGCAGCACCAGCGACCCGAGTACATCCGAAGTCAGGGATGGAAATGGGCAATCACGACGCAGAAAAGATCAGCGCCGGAATAAGGAAAATGGCCCAAATAGCACGGCGGTCAACGCCGGATTCAAAAGCTCTCGACCGAATAACAAAACACTGCCCCTCAAGGACAACAGTGACGAGCTATCCAACCTAAACAAAATTCTGGATAGGCTATGTCAAATACATAGTACCTCCGGGAAGCCTGCAAACCATACCCACAAAGATTGTTGGGTCTTCAAGCAGTCCGGCCGATTTAGCACCGAACGCAAGGGGCTCGACGCACAAAGAGAAGACGACGAACCCCACAAGCAGCACGTCGGAAAACAGAAGACCTTCCCACTAGAAGTCAAAACAGTGAACTCACTTCATGTGATAACACGAAAACTCAGTGCGGCACCTGCCATACCAGGACACCATCCGCAGAATGGTGGTAGACCCTACCAAAATTCACCGTAGCAGCACTTCCTTCAAAGGAGTGACGCTAGGCCTTCAAGCCAATTGTACAGGCTCTGTACCACTAGAGGTTGTGTTCGGTTCATCCGACAACCTCGGCCGCGAAAAGCTCACTCTCCATATCGCCCAATTTAATAGTAGCCCTTAAGCACTACTGGGACGCGAAGCTTTCGCCTGCTTTAATGCAATACCACATTACGCGTCTCTTACGCTTAAAATGCCCGGTCCACGCGGCATAATCTCATTAAAGAGTAACTCCGAGTATTCCTCGACCACGGAGAACGTGAGACTGCCTTGACAGCCACACACTAATCCGACCTTGCAGGTCAAAGCCCCTAAAAATAGGTCATTCAGACCTCGGACACGGTTAGGCGAGTCCGGCATAACTAAACAGGGGGCTTCCCAGCCGCATACCCCTTTACAAGGGGCCGCGCTTATAAACGATGAGAGCCAATAAAGCTCAACTTTATTCATCTTCCAAATTATACTTTATTTTAAATACAACTTTTGCACGATATTTCTTCCGAACTAAGTCCTTCTCTTTTACAGATGAAGCACGTGCTACACCCGTCCAGGATACAGCACAACAGAGACACAGGCGCAGACGTGCAGCAGGGACCCGTTGCGAGGATTCTTTTCAGATTAATACCCTGCGTAAACCTTTCTTACTGTCTCTTGTTGATACACATCCCCCAGTTTTCTACCATAACCGAGGAGGAGGTTGACGTTTTGGCATCGGCCGCGCCAGAAGTTCCCGCTTGTACCTGGACACTAGGGGCTTAGGGCATTGTTCTGCCCGGTATTATGAAGACCGAACACCCCAGGGAGTGTTCGGCGTCTCGAGTTAGGCCCTATATGCATCAGCTCCGAATCATTGCTTTGGTCAAATGTTGGGTTTGCCCGGCTCCTGTGTTTTGCTGCCTTACATTCCGCTCAATCGGCTAACACGGCACCAGGAGAACTACTGCGATTGTGCCCCAGTTCGGCCGGGCGAGCACCTCAGTGGAGAAAGCCGAAAACTGACTGTCATGATATAGCGAGAGACTGGTCAACCACTCGATCGACTATTTGAATGTTTAGAATTCCTCCCCTTTGACGAAGGACCGCTTCCCGGTCAGGCACATACGCGCCCCGAGTTCGGAGAGCGCGGTGCCTCTAGGGGCTATATAGTAGCCCCACCTTTGAGCTCCTATGGCTAAGTGAAAGTGATAAAGCATTATAGTCCAATTGCCTAGTTTGCTACGCTATCACCTCCTTAAAAAGGACCAAGACATTGGAATAAGTGTGAAAAAGCGCTTTTATTTTTGCAAACACCCCTGTGCCATGTGCGTGGGGGCTGAAGCCAAAGACTGCCATCTTTCAGGTTATACATACACATACGGCCGCACAAGAGATAGTTCAATACTTGAATGCACAAGTATAAAAAGCTATGGCATTATAAACACGATCTCACAAATCATACACGTCATTTGAACATGACATCTTTCGAGCACTGCGACTCTATTAAACGAGCGCCCTGCAGGACTTCCTCAAAATAGTGCTCGGCGGGTAATCGGCTTTTGTCCGAAGCCCGGGATGCAACAGCGGTGGCATCCATGTCCGCCCAGTATGTCTTCACATGGGCGAGAGCCATCCGCGCACCTTCTATGCATGCCGACCGCTTCATCGCCTTGATATGCGGCACCGCCCCAAGGAATTGCTGCAACAAACCAAAATAGCTCTTCAGCTTGGGCCTTTCCGGCCACAGATGAGCGACCACATCCGTCATGGCAAGTCCGGACAATCTATGCAGCTCAGCCCACTCAGCCAGCCGATCAGTCAACGGAAGTGGACGCTCCGGACTATGGAATTGAGACCAGTAAAGCTCTTCCATTTCGTGATCCTTCTGGCTTCGGAAGTGCATGACCGCGTCCGCCGCACTCGCCTCCAAATCCAGATAAGGATCCTCCGCACCACACAACTGGCCCAGCTGAGCATACTTCGGATCCGTGAACTTCCTACGCAGAAGAAAGGGCTTTCCGGCCGCAATGTCTCCGGCTTGACGCAGTTCCTCCTTCATAGCCCGCATCTCACTCCAGGCATCCTTGACTTCGGCGGTGGCCTTCTTCAGGCCCTCTTGCTCCACTCGGCGTTCTCCTTCAAGAACCTCACAACGGTCGGTAGCATCTTTTTATTTCAAGGCCATTCCGGCCATCTCTTCCCTGCTTCGGCAGTGAGCAGCCTTTTCGGCCTTTAGCTCTTCCGCTGCCTTCGAGGCAGCCGCATCACTTTTCCTGGCTTGCTCCTTGGCTCGAGCAAGCTCTGCTTGAAGGTCTTCCACAGCAGTGGCACCATCTGCATCAAGCATACACATTGTAAGGAATGGGCATCAGCTCCCTTACTAGGCGACCGCGGAGCAACCACCTACCTTGTGAATCATCAAGACGTTTATTGACCAGTGCGATGTCTGCATCCGCAACATCGAGTTGCCTCTTCAGCTCGGCAACTCCATCAGTCCGGCTGGCCACTGAATGTTTTGCCACCTGCATAAGAAAGGCGACATTCTATTACTGAGATTATGATCCTTGGCACGCTGTCGCTTTCGACGGCATACCAAGTCTCAGGGGCTACTATCTATACAGGGCGCACTCCATGTGCAAAACTGTCAAAAGGTACGTCATTTTTTGCGTACCTCAAACCCCGTCAGCAAATTTCCGATGGCCTCATACAACCCGCTTTTGGCGGATGAGATCCTCTCAATTACCATACTCATTAATGTGCGGTGATCTTCCGAGATAGACGCCCTCTTGAGCAAATCCTGCAGCTCCACCGACCGTACTCCAATGGGTGTCGGACTCTCCGGCCCCGCCAGACTCGGGAAGACCCTCCGTGACGACACCTCAGGGTTGTCCGCCCCGCCTGACGGGGCGGCAGATGGAGGCATCTCGCTCTCCATCATCTCCAGACGAAGGTCCCCCGAAGTTGAGCTCTGCTGAGATGGGCTGAGATCCGAACTACAAGGTGAAAACTTCGGTTACCTTTGGAAATAATATAGGGGCGTTCCCTATTACAAAATTCCCCCTTTTTTACTTACGGCTCGCTGGAGGGCTGATTCCTATGGGGGGACTGTGCGGCCGGGGCTCTTCCCGGCACAGGACCTTCCGGTGCAGATTTCTTTCCCCGCTTTGAGGCCTTGGCCTCCGGGTCTTCGGAAGCAGTCCTCTTCTCCCCCTGGAAGGAGTTACTCTCGATTCCCCCCTTACTGAAAGCCTCGTTGGCAGAGGTGGTAGTTTCCCTATGCCCCCCTTCGCTCTCCTCCGAAGGCGCAAACTCCAACATTTTGACTAACACGGGATCCGGCGTGGTCTCAGGGAGGGGGGCCGGACACCGTATCAGTTTTGCTTGCGCTATCCACTCCTGTCCAAGGGATAGCTGGTTAAAAGGCAAGCTCATGATAAATAAATGGACAATACGTCCGGACCCAGGGCTATTTACTTGAGTATCCGGGCGATTGCAGCTTAGGCCGGCGTCCTCGGTCAAGTCCGGACGCATCTCTTGCGATCCGAAGAACAGTTTGTACATCTTCGCGGGTGTCAAACCCATGAAGTGTTGGAGAGCTCGTGGCCCCTCCGGATTAAATTCCCACAGGCGGAGGGGGCGACGTTTGCAGGGCAGAAGGCGCCGGATCAGCATAACCTGTGCCACTATGACCAGATTAATCTCCCTTTCTTGGAGGCCTCGAATCCGGTCCTACAACAGGGGTACGTCTTTGGACGGCCCCCAGTTAAGCCCCTTGTTGACCCATGATGTCAGCCGTTGTGGAGGGCCCGAGCGGAAGACTGGCGGCGGCTTCTTCCTGCTGCCCCTTGGAGCGGTGATATAGAACCACTCCTGTTGCCACGAGCCGAGCTCCTCCTGGAAAGAGCCCACGAGCCATGGATCATCGGCCCTCTTGCTTATAACCGCCCCGCCGCACTCTGCCTGACGCCCCTCAATCATCTTCGGCTCCACGTTGAAGGTTTTGAGCCACAAGCCGAAGTGAGGGGTAGTGCGGAGGAAGGCTTCGCAGACGACAATGAATGATGAGATGTGGAGGATGGACTCCGGAGCCAAGTCATGGAATTCCAGCCCATAGTAAAACATGAGCCCCCTCACGAAGGGATCCATCGGGAATCCTAAACCCCGACGGAGGTGAGACACGAACACGACGCTCTCGCCGGGCTCGGGAGTAGGAATAACTTGCCCTCGGGCAGGCAACCTATGCGAAATCTCGTAGGTCAAATACCTGGCGTCTCTCAGCTTTAGCACATCTTCTTCCGTGACGGAAGAGGGCATCCACCGGCCTCGTAGGTCGGAGCCGGACATTGTCAAAGGTTGAAGGTACCCGAATCTGGAGCCCTAGGTGTTGGAACTCGGGGCGAGGGGCGGATTCGATTGAGGATTGAAGAAAAAGAACGAGCCTTGGTCTCATTATAAAGAGGAAGAATACCAAGAGCCGTCCTCGTGACCGTTTGGAACCCGCCTTCGATGGAGGGGGCGTGGCAACGGGCGCGGTTGGGTTACCCACGTCCGTATTTATGAGAATCCCGGAATAAGGGGAACACGATCTCTGCTTCGACAAGACGTGCCAAGGAAACCGCTTCACTAAACGCGCTGAGGTGGTACAATAAAACCAATTCGAGTAAAGGCTTGGTAGTGGTGTGACGTCACGCCACCAAATACGTCAGTAGATTGAACTTGTGTAAATATTATTCTCTCTACGGTTGTACGTGGAATTTATTTTGCAGAGCCGGACAATATCCTGGCATTTATAATCTCCTGTAGATTATTCAGAGGAGGAACCCGCCTTGCAATGCCGAAGACAATATGCGCGCCGGACTCGTCATCATTGAAGCCTGGTTCAGGGGCTACTGAGGGAGTCCTGGACTAGGGGGTGTCCGGATAGCCGAACTATCATCATCAGCCGGACTCCAAGATTATGAAGATACAAGATTGAAGACTTCGTCCCGTGTCCGGATGGGACTTTCCTTGGCGTGGAAGGCAAGCTTGGCGATACGGATATGTAGATCTCCTACCATTGTAGCCGACTCTGTGTAACCCTAGCCCTCTCCGGTGTCTATATAAACCGGATGGCTTTAGTCCGTAGGACGAACAACAATCATACCATAGGCTAGCTTCTAGGGCTTAGCCTCCTTGATCTCGTGGTAGATCTACTCTTGTAACACACATCATCAATATTAATCAAGCAGGACGTAGGGTTTTACCTCCATCAAGAGGGCCCGAACCTGGGTAAAACATCGTGTCCCTTGTCTCGTGTTACCATCCGCCTAGACGCAAAGTTCGGGACCCCCTACCCGAGATCCGCCGGTTTTGACACCGACAACAACCTTTAAAGGCATCATACCAGGTGTAGAAGCCAGCTGTACAGGCTCGGTTGCACTTGAAGTGGTCTTCGGATCCCCGGATAATTTCTAAAGCGAGGAGTTAATCTTCGATATAGTCCCATTCCGAAGTGGCTATCACGCCCTTCTCGGACGAACTGCATTTGCAAAATTCAATGCGGTGCCGCACTACGCATATCTCAAGCTCAAGATGCCAGGCCCTCGTGGAGTCATCACAGTAAATGGAAACACCGAATGCTCTCTCCGAACGAAGGAGCACACAGCGGCCCTGGCGGCGGAAGTACAGAGCAGCCTCTCAAGGCAACTCTCCAATCTGGGTGTAAAACGTACGGACAACGTCCAGCGCGCCCGAAGCAACCTACAACAGAGCCAGCTGGCACGATCCGAGCAAGCATAGCAGTGCGGCCCCAACCCCAGCCCTCGCCAGATGGTGCTATCGGTACCACGCGTACATAATTACACTTTGAAAATACCATGGGCATAAGGGGAGGGGCACAACTACGGCATGCCCAGAATGCGGCTTAACCACACTTAGGGGCTCCCTATTCCGCCGTTTTCTTTTTTTATATATACTTTCAGGACCCAACTATCCGGAAGGCCTGTCCGGCAACACACTCGCCGAACACATGATGCAACAGCCAGGGCGAGAACAAACTGCGTCGAATGTCCAGGTGGTCTCTATAACGAGTTAAATACCTGTTTTTACTTAAATACCCGCAGCTTGCCCCTGGAGGGGGACATGTCAAACAATCCCATCTCTTGCTTATCGCACTATTTGTATCATCCTGCTTTTATAGCAGCCCTTTTAATACAACACGACATAGCTCTTATCTTTTATTGTATTCATCTATTTTTTATACATATAGGTTCAGTCATGACATTATGCAACCGTACACTTTGGTACGACAAATACACCAGGGGCTTAAGCACCCCATAATATGGTGTGAGAAGACCGAACACTCTCATGAGTGTGGCACCCCGAACTTATAGCACTATATGCATTGGCTCCGAATCATGTCTTGGGTCAATAGTTGGGTTTGCCCGGCTCCCATGTTTTGGTACCTTTCGTTCCGCAATGTTGGCTAAGGTAGCGCTGGGAGAACTACTGCGATTGTGCCCCAGTTGAGCTGGGTTAACACCTCAGTAGAGAAAGCTAAAACTGACCGTCATGATAGTGCGAGAGACCGGTCGCTGTTCGTGAGGTTTTTCGAGTCCCTAAAGACTTATGCCGCTTAGAGCGAGGAGCCGGATTTATCTGGCCAAGGCGTGGATAGCGCCCCGAACTCGGTCTTCTGAAAACTAGGGGCTTCGCCGAAATTTAAAATTATAGAATTCTATGGCTAAGTGAGAGTGATAAAGCATTATAAGTCCGATGGCCTGGTTCGTTGTGCTGAGCGCCTCCCTAGATGGACCCAAGAATGGGAACAAGAGCGCTCAGTTTATCCCGAACACCCCTGCACTCATGGCACGGGGGTAGAAGCTGACGACTTGCATCTCTCAGATTTAATAAATGGTCGCACAGAAGGTAATATTTTAAATTAACAAGCGTTGCTTAGCGCATATGAACAAAGTTTTCAGCGCACAGGATAGCAAATGTGAATCTACTCAAAAATTACATCTTTGGAGCATTCACCCGCTATAATGCGGGCACCCTTCAGGACGCCCTTATAATACATCTCGGGCGTGTGATACTCCTTGCCTGGCGGTGGCGCGTCCGTCACAAGCTTTTCGGCGTCCATTTTGCCCCAGTGCACTCTAGCATGGGCAAGGGCCCGACGGGCACCCTCAATACAGGCGGAGTGCTTGATGACTTCAATCCATGGACAGGCGTCCACCAGCCGCCGCACCAGGCCGAAGTAGCTCCCAGGAATGGCTTCCTTAGGCCACAGCCAAACTATGAGGCCCTTAATGGCATGTTCGGCCACCTTGTGGAGTTCGACCAGCTGCTTCAGCTGGTCGCTAAGGGGCACCGGATGTCCGGCCTCAGCATATTGAGACCAGAACACCTTTTCTATCGAGCTCGCCTCTTTGGCTCGATAGAATGCGGCAGCATCAGACACGCTACGGGGTAGATCGGTGAAAGCTCCTAGAGAGCTCCGGATTCGGGTAAGTAACACATAATTCACTTTTACATGCTTGCTTTGCATAAAGAATTCCTTAACCGCCACTATCTTCTTTATCACCTCTATCTCCTGGAGGGCCTTCTGTGCTTCGGCCTTAGCGGCTTTGGCACCCTCAAGAGCCAAGGCAAGCTCGGACTCTCGAGTCTTCGTGTCACGCTCCAAACTCTCATGCTTTTCTACGAGATCCTGGAGCTCTTGCCGCACCTCCGCCACCCATGCCTCATGCCTCTCTCGCTCGGTGCGCTCCAAGGCTGCACTGCTTTCAGCCTTGGACACCGCCTCCTTCAGGATCGCCACCTCATTCGTGGCCCCTGCAATACCCATGTTATTCCTATCACTTATTGCAACCAAATCCTTTTCTATAAGGTACTATTTTGATAAGGTATCACTTACCTTCCTTGTCCTCGAGCTGCTTCTTGGCAAGGCTGAGCTCGTTCTCGGACCGCTCGAGGCTCTGCTTCAATGCATGGACCTCCGCAGTCAGTGCGGCAGAGGTCAGCAGCGGAGCCTGCATTCCCATATTGACACATTTAGGTTAGACTCCTGCGTATATCTTTTTAGATCCTCAGCTCGGCTTTTCTTTCTGAACACCGAACCAAGCATCAGGGGCTACTGTCTATGCGGCAAACATTTTTATATGTTTCGAACACATACCTCAAAGCATGTTAACAGACTTGTACACGCTTCTGTTAGCCCGCTCTTTGCGGACTGAACCTTTTGAATCACCGCACTCATAACAGTACGGTGTTCCTCGCTGATGGAGGCGCCGTTAAGCACCTCCTGCAAATTGTCCGGCGCCTCCGGGTGGACGGAGGTCGCCGGCGTCGTAGGCTTGCCCTTCTTATGAAGGCGCCGCTTGTCGGACTCTTGGAGCCGTTGGTGGTTCCGGAGCAGTGTCCAGCCCAGGGCTGGACTTAGATCCCTCTGGGGCTTTACCCCCTTTGGGCCTGGAGTCCGGGAGGTCACCTTGAGGTGCCTCCAGGACCACCTCCTCCTAGTTTGGTCCCCTTCAGGACCCCACCTCGGCATCATCCACAGGAAGAGGGGAGGAGGCCATCAGAAGTGAAGCGCTGTTCACATCCAACGAATTCAGGGACCCGCTCGATGAGTCGCCAAGCTGAACTCTGGGCGGACTGCATAATTAAATTCGGCGTTAGAAATTACCGAATACTAGAGGAGCGCCATAAGCCATTCGGGTAACCGGACACTTACGATTTTGCCAGGGGCTTGACCCTGGATGGCCGTTCCTCCCCACCGTCTTCGGCATCGGAGGCGTAGTCCGGCAGAAGGGTCTTCCCCTTCTTGGACCCTCCGGCCTCCCCAGTTGGGGCGGCCTTCCTTTTCTTTCCTCCCCCCGTTGGAGGGGGTGAGGCTTCTTCTTCCTCCTCCCCGTCTTCAGAGGCGGAGGGGGCTTCGGGGCTGTCAGGCGATGAATCCGACACCACCAGGCGCCGGGAGCTCTTTCGAATCCCCGTGGTCTTCTTCTTGACCTTCTTCTCCGGCACCACGTGAGGTGCCAGAACCAGCAGCTTGGCTAGACGAGCATCCGCTGGGTCTTCGGGCAAAGGAGCCGAACAGTTGACCTGCCCGGACTTCTTCAGCCAGTCCTGTCATAGGGTTAAGCTATGTGAAACAAAATACCCCGAAATGGGAAAATTAAGCTCACCGCGCTGGTGTGGCGCTTGGCGCAGAATCCGTGATCCTCGGTGACGGGCGGCGAGACCTCGGAACTCTTGAAGAGCACCTTCCAGGCGTCCTCGTGCTTTGTGTCAAAGAGCCGGGACAGAGCCTGGTGCTGGGCTGGGTCGAACTCCCACAAACTGAAAGCCCATCGTTGACACGGGAGAATCCGGTGGAAGAGCATGACCTGGACCACGGTGACAAGTTTAACCTTCCTGCCGATCAGGTCCTTGATGCAGGTTTGGAGTCCGGTCACTTCTGCCGAATTACCCCACGACAGGCCCATCTCTTTCCAAGATGTGAGCCGTGTTGGGAAGCCAGATCGGAATTCGGGGGCCTCTGCCCATTCAGGGTCACGCGGCTCGGTGATATAGAACCACCCTGATTGCCATCCTTTGATGGTCTCTACGAAGGCACCCTCGAGCCATGTAACGTTGGCTATCTTGCCCACCATGGAGCCTCCGCACTCCGCTTGGCGTCCGCCCACGACCTTCGGCTTGACGCTAAAAATCTTCAGCCATAGGCCAAAGTGGGGCTGGATGCGGAGGAAGGCCTCGCACACGACGATAAACACCGAGATGTTGAGGATAAAGTTCAGGGCCAGATCATGAAAGTCCAGGCCGTAGTAGAACATGAGCCCCCGGACGAACGGGTGAAGAGGAAAGCCCAGTCCATGGAGGAAATGGGGAAGAAATACAACCCTCTCATGGGGCCTAGGGGTGGGGATGAGTTGCCCCTCATCTGGAAGCCGGTGCGCGATGTCGTCAGACAAGTATTCGGCCTTCCTCAACTTTTTGATTTGCCCCTCCGTGACGGAGCAGGCCATCCATCTACCTCCCGCTCCGGACATGATTGGCGAAGGTTGAGGTGGGAAGCACGCACTTGGGCGTTGGAGCTCGAGTGCGCAGGGACGGATAGGCAAAGGAGGAAGAAGGCGTAAATGGAAAGGGTAGAATCTTATCCCCTTATATGGGCGGCTGAAGCTACGAGCCCCCTCCGGCCTAATAAAACTCGCTTATCTCCCAAGCGCCGCGCTTAATGACGCGGTTGGGTTACCCACGCCCGTATTGATGAGAATCCCGGAATAAGAGGACACGATCTCTGCTTCGACAAGACGTGCCAAGGAAACCGCCTCGCTAAACACGCTGAGATGGAACAGTAAAACGATTCGAATAAAGGCTTGACCATGGCATGATGTCACACTGCTGAATACGTCAGCAGAGTAGATTTGTGCGGGAATTATTCTCTCTACGATGGTATGTGGAACTTATTTTTGCAGAGCCGAACACTATCCTTGTGTTCAAACATCTTCTATGAAGTATTCGGAGGAGGAACCCGCCTCGCAATGCCGAAGACAATTGGCGCGCCAGACTCGTCGTCATTGAAGCCAGGTTCAGGGGCTACTGAGGGAGTCCTGGATTAGGGGGTGTCCGGATGGCTAGACTATGACCTTTGGCCGGAGTCCCGGACTATGAAGATACAAGATTGAAGACTCCGTCCCGTGTCCGGATAGGGACTTTCCTTGGCGTGGAAAGCAAGCTTGGCGATACGATATGAAGATCTCCTCCCATTGTAACTGACTCTGTGTAACCCTAGCCCTCTCCGGTGTCTATATAAACCGGAGAGTTTTAGTCCGTAGGACGAACAACAATCATACCATAGGCTAGATTCTAGGGTTTAGCCTCTCCGATCTCGTGGTAGATCAACTCTTGTACTACCCATATCATCAATATTAATCAAGCAGGAGTAGGGTTTTACCTCCACCGAGAGGGCCCGAACCTGGGTAAAAACATCGTGTCCCTTGTCTCCTGTTACCATCCGACTAGACGCACAGTTTGGGACCCCCTACCCGAGATCCGCCGGTTTTGACACCGACACCCCCCCTTCAACGTGCAAGCGGTTCGCGCGGACGAGAGCGAAGGAGACGCTGCGGAGGCCTCGCCCGACTCTGCTCCTTAAAGCGATCCTGCGATTTCATCATGAGAAAAGCGAGGGTTTACCGTTACAATTGCCGCCCAGCTGCTGGTTGCTCTGGGAAGGTGACGAGGCACTGAAGGCTTGGTGAGGTGGCACCTCGCGGGGTTGCCGCGGCCAGACCCATGCGCAAGCGTCGTGCCGTGTGGGAGCAGCTCCATCAGTTGGTGTCAATCAAGCGGGCGATTAAGTCAAGCACGTTAATCATGAAGGAGCAAATCCATTTAAATAGGCGCAGAAAAAGGCGAACACCGCTGGGTCGGGCCCGAGCGACTTTGGGGATAATGCAGCCCGAAGGGCGCCCCTGATAAAGTAACTAAAACATGAACCAAAGGGATACATGCCATAGGGACGGACCGACGCGGCCTGGGAATGATGCAGCCCTGGGGGGCGCTCCCAGCTGAAAATGAAATTCGGAGGATGTCACCTGATGATGCTGAAGATGAAGGGATGCTGAAGTAGCGGACGGCGTGCGCTGCGGGAGATGATCTTCACGAGCCCCCAGGCCCAGGGGCCTCGGGAGCCTCCGGAGGCGCCGGAGGCGCCGGCGGCTCCTCGCGGACCATCTCCATCTCCGCCAAGACTGCGGAATGCCTGACCGCTTGAGCCTCCAGGACGCTCCTCATGAGGCGCTGACGCACGACAGTCGCGTTCGGCAGGCCGTAAGGCATGCGAACATAGCTGTGGGGTGGACCTTCGCAGCGTCCCACACGTGAGGGCTAGAGGCGCTCCTGAGAGGCGGCTCGGTTGAGTCCTGGTATGTCAATGCAGACGCGTAGCCCACCATCCTCGCCTAGATGGGGAGCTACGGCGGGTAAGCGGCAGCTTCCACTCATGACTCTTGACTCCTGCAACTCCTGAATGATCTCGCTGACGAACTCCTGAGGGTTTGGCCCTCCTTGCCTCGCTCCTTTCTGAGGGAAACATGCGTTGTAGCACGCCTCCAAGTGGTGCCCGAGCGCCTCCCTCATGATCCTAGCAAAGTCGATGGCCCTCTAGGAGAGAGCCCCCGAGCCTTGCTCGTGGAGGGCGCCGGGCACGCCTTCCTATGCGACAGAAGGAGGCGCCCCTTGAACAGCCGCGGACCCTAAGGGGCCTACCTCCCGAGGGGTCGGGCCAGGCGATGTCTTCTTCTTCTTAGGGGCAACATCGGGAAGCCTCCCGCTCCAATGATCTGGGTCTTCAATTGATGCGGCTTGGAAAGCACGCTCTAGAGAACACACAACGTCTCTCTCTTCACAACTTGGCCAGGGCTGGGTACCCGAGGATGGCATTGTATGGCAGGAGAATGTGAGCAACATCGAAGCCAATGAGCTCGGTGCGGTAGCTGTCGCGCTTCCCGAAGGTAACACGAAGGCGGACCTGCCCTATCAGAACCGTGGAACCATCAGTGACTCCTGAGAAAGGCTTGGTAGGCTACAGCTGATTGTAGGGCACTTGTAGATTGTTGAACGTCTCGACGGATAGGACATTGAGCCCTGCTTCTCCATCGATGAGGGTCTTGGTGACTTGCACATTGCTGATGATTGGGAAACAAAGCATCGGGAGGACTCTAGCTGTGGCCGCGCACTTGAGCTGATCCGCTGAGCTGAAGGTGATAGCGCACGTTGACCACCTGAGAGGGCGTGTGGCCTCAACCTTGGGGAGGACTGCATTCACCTCGCGAGCAAACTGCTTGAAGATGCGCTGAGAGGCTGGGGCTTGAGCGCCGCCCAAGATGCAAGGGATTGCGGGCGGCTCCTGGAAGCCTCCACCCCCTCGTCCTGATGATGGTCTTCATTCCTCCTTGGCTGTGGTGGCAGAGGAGGGAGGCCCATGTTGCCTTGTGGGCGATCCTCGAGAGGCTGATCCCTCCAACCCCCCTCACGAGGTGGGTCCCTCCAACCTCCCTCACGAGGCTGGTCTTGCCAGCGGTCCTCACAAGGTCAGTCGTGCCACCCTTGGCGAGGGCCACGGTCTTCCCATCGTCCTCCACCTCTTCCTCCTCCTCGGCCATAGCCCCGGTCGCTGCGCTCGGGGCGTCGGCCGGCATGCACATCCCGCACAGCCCTGAGCTCTTGGCATTCGTTGGTGTTGTGGGTGTGGAGGTCATGGTACACGTAGTACCGGCTGCCCCTGGATGACTCAGGCTGATCCCTGCCTCGCTTGGTGTCCGGCTCTGCTGCAAGCACAGCGGCCCCCTTGTGCTTCACGTCCTTGGCCTTGGACTTCTTCTCTTCTGGGTTAGCAGCTGGCAGCTCGAGGAGGGAAAGGCGCCCTTCCTCAGCCCTAGCGCACTTGGTCGCCAGATTGTACAGCTCCAGGGAGGTGCACAGGTCCTCATGAATCGCGAGCTCCTCCTTCATCTTGACATCACGTACGCCGTCGGAGAAGACTGAGATGATGGCCTCCTCAGACACCTTGGGAATCTTAAGGCGAGCGCTGTTGAAATGCTGGATGAACTTCTGCAGGGTCTCTCCCGGCTGCTGCTTGATGCGGTGCAAGTCGCTCATGGCCGGGGGCCGGTCGCGGGTGCCTTGGAAGTTGGTGATGAATCGGGTGCGCATCTCGTCCCAGGAGGATATCATGCCAGGAGCCAGGTTCAGGAGACAGGTGCGGGCGCCGTCCTTGAGCGCCATGGGGAACCAGCTTGCCATGACCTTCTCGTCCCCATTGGCGGCTTCGATGACCATCTCATAGAGCTGGAGGAACTCCGCAGGGTCAGCTGTGCCATCATAGCGCGGGGGCAGATCTGGCTTGAACTTGCCCGGCCAGGCCACGCTGCGCAGCTCGGCGGTGAAGGCACGGCAGCCTGCAGTGGCCGCGGGAGGCCTTGGGTGATGGAGAGCTTGATCTTGGAAGTTTCTGTGCGTTGCCGCCAGGTGTAGCGCGGGGTCTTGATGCGCTGGAGCGGGAGCGCGTTTGTGTCGGGCCGGTGCGGGGAGCACACGGGCGGCTTCTTGGGGGCGAGGGATCTCTTGGCAACTCTTCTCTTGCTGTGTTGGCGCCGGACGGAGTGGGTTCCGGCCAGGGGCCACGCGCCTTGGGGCCAAGGCACCTTCTTGAGGGGGAGGCGACTGAGGCGCTCCTGGTGCTTCGTCACCCGCACAGGGCGTGGTGCGGTGTAGCGAGAGGGACGGCGCAGGGGAGCCCCCAACGGCGCTGACGAGCTCGGTGATGCGGGCGAGCCACTTGTCGTAGAGGTCGTCGACGAGGCTGTAGTGCAGAAGCTCCCGCGCCAGGAGCAGCGAGGCGTGCGCGTCCGCAGGAGCGTGACGGGCGTGGGACGAGGAGCCGGCTAGAGTCAGCGACGGGGTGGCGGAGCGGCCTTCTCGCCGCATCAAAGGGTGCAGGGACGACGCCTGCTGCTTGTTCCCCGTCGGGCCGGTGGCGGCGTTGATGGCAGGCGACGGGGAATGGTGGGGGCGCCCGCCGACGGGGGCCGTCTGGGCGACGCGAGTGGCGAGAGCGGCCCGGCACTCGGCGCGGGCTCGACGAGCGTTTGACATGGATGCAACGGGCGGCAAAACACGAGGCGATGGAAGGAGGATTCCGGTGCACCCCTACCTGGCGCGCCAAATGTTTGGTTTCGGGTTCCGGCAGACCCTCAAGGTTCGAACTCTGGGGTGCACGCGGAGATCACACCTCCTGCCTACCCATGTCTCGATGCCTCGCAAGGATCTAAAACTACACCAAGAACAACACAAGGGACACGAGATTTATACTGGTTCAGGCCACCATTGTGGTGTAATACCCTACTCTAGTTTGTGGTGTGTAGATTGCCTCAGGGGCTGATGATGAACAGTACAAGGGAGAACAGCCTCGCGAGGGTCTATTCTTGGCTGGTGCGATGAACTGCTAGGGGGAGTTCAGTCGCCTCTCTCTCTCTCTATCTCCAGATTGATCCATCCCCTGCCCTGTGGGTGGCTAGTCCTATTTATAGGCGGAGGCCCTGGGCCTCTTCCCAAATTTTGAGCGGGAAAGGTGCCAACAATTGGCCATTTTTAAGGGGAACATCTAGTACACTTATCCTGACTAAAGTTGATCCTTGCCTGCCAAAGACCCTAACGATGATGCCGGCTTGGGCTCGACGATGACCTCCGTTCTGGCGTCCTGCTGGTCTTGGTCTTATTCCACCGAAATGGTTGCCTTTGCTTGATACTCTTGCCTGCGCTTGCCCCCTTTGCACCAAAGGGGAAACAAGGACTCTGCGCAGGCCGGCGCCCGCCTGGCGCCCGCCTGGCCTCGGTCGTCATGGCTTCCGTCATAGGCACCTCGTGAGGTACCCCGCCTTGATCTCTCCGCCTCCTCGCGAGCCAGCTTGACGAGGCTGTGCCCGAGGAAGCCTCCTATCGTCTGCCCCGCGAGGCTTGGCCCCTCGCGAGGGTCTTGAGCATGTGTTGATGAAGATGGGCCGTACTGGGCCACTCCTTGGGCCACGCCGCAGGCCGCAGGCAGGCAAGTCTGGGTACCCCCATTCCCAGAACGGCGATAGCTGGGTTAGGCCTTCGTGAGATTCTTCCCTCTTCCTCGCAGTTTCCTTCATGCTCTACGTCCTCAGGTCCCAGCCGTCGAGCGAGCTCAGCCGCCACTGGTATGACAGGTCGTCATACCGTGGGTCCAGGCCAGGGGGTGAGGGCTGGAGAGGCAGTAAGAGCCCATGAGTCGCGATGCTCAGGCTCCCCCCTTTTAACACGCGAGCGGATCATGCTGGAGAGAGGGAGAGAAAGCTCGCGACGCCCCCCCCAATACTACTCCTGGAGCGGGTCCTGCATACTAATCACGAGGGAAAACAAGGCATGTCATTACGGTTGCCAGCCAACCATTGGTCGCTCCGAGTGAGTGATTGGGGCACTGAGGGCCTGGTGAGGTGGCGCCTTGCGGGGCTGCCACGGCCAGAGCTTAGCCACTCAGATTTATCGGTGTTGCAGGGACGGACCCGTACGCAAGCGTCGTGCCAGAGCGAGCGGCTCCAAAGGTAGGCGACAATCGAGCAGGCGATTAAGTCAAGCATGTTAAGCATGAAGGAGCAAATCCATTTAGTTAGATGCATAGAAAGAAAATGCCACTGGGTCAGGCCCGAACAGCTTGGGGATAATGCAGCCCGAGGGGGCCCCCCAACAAGGTAGGTAAAGAACATAAGCAAAATGGATACATGCCGCAGGGACGGACCCACTCGACCTGGGAATGATGCAGCCCTGTGGGCGCTCCCAGCTGAAAATGGAACTTTGAAAGATGTCACCTAATACCGTTGGAGATGAAAGGATGCTGAAGCAGCGGACAACGCGTGGTGAGGAGGTCGACCCTCATGAGCTCCCGGGACCCGGAGCCTCGGGAGGCTCCGGGGGCACGGGTGGATCTTCGAGGACCATCTCCATCTCTGCCAGGACCGTGCAACGCCTGACCTCCTGAGCCTCCAGGATGCTCCTCAGCAGGAGCTGATGAGCCGCGGCCGCGCAAACATAGCTGTGAGGTGGACCTTCACAACGCCCCATGCGCGAAGGCCAGAGGCGCTCCTGAGACGCGGCTCGGTTGAGCCCTGGCACGATGATGCAAAAGCGCAGCCTGCCATCCTCGCCTAGATGGGGGGCTGCGGCGGGTAGGCGGCGGCTGCCGCGCATGACTCTTGACTCCTGTAGCTCCTGAGTGTTTCTCGTGATGAACTCCTAAGGGTTTGGCCCTCCTTGCCTCATACCTTCCTGAGGGAAACGTGCTTTGAAGCACGCCTCCAAGTGGTGCCCGAGCGCCTCCCTCGTGACCTTGGCAAAGTCGGTGGCTCTCCAAGAAAGAGCCCCCGAGCCCTGCCCGAGGAGGGCGCCGGGCGCGCCTTCCTATGTGATAGAGGGTGGCGCCACCTGAACGGGCGCGGATCCTGACGCAACGCCTCTGGAGGTACCCGCCTCCTGATGGCTTGGGCCAGGCGAAGCCTTCTTCTTAGGGACCGCCTCGGGAAGTCTCCCGCTCCTGTGATCTGGGTCTTCGATTGCCGCGGCCTGGAAGGCACGCTCAAGAGAACACACTGCATCCCTTTCCTCACAAGGTACTATGATGACTCCACCGCTTCCTGGCATCTTGAGGACATTGTAGCCTTGGTCAGTCACTGCCATGAACTTGGCCAGAGATGGCTACCCGAGGATGGCATTGTATGGCAGGAGAATGTGTGCGACGTCGAAGTCAATGAGCTCGATGCGGTAGTTGTTGCGCTGCCCAAAGGTGACTGGAAGGCGAACCTGCCCTATCGGAACAGTGGAACCATCAGTGACTCCTGAGAAAGGCTTGGTCGGCTGAAGCTGATCGTATGGCACTTGGAGATAGTTGAATGTCTCGACGGATAGGACGTTGAGTCCTGCTCCGCTATCGATGAGGGTCCTGGTGACTTGCACATTGCTGATGACTGGAGAACAAAGCATTGGGAGGACTCCGGTCGTTGCTGCGCACTTGAGCTGATCCGTTGAGCTGAATGTGATAGCGCATGCAGACCACCTGAGAGGGCGCGTGGCCTCAAGCTTGGGGAGGACTGCATTCACCTTGCAAGCAAGCTGCTTGAAGATGCGCTGTGAGGCTGGGACCTGGGCACCGCCCAGGATACAAGCGATTGCGCACAGCTCCTGGAAGCCCCCAGCCCCCCTCGTCCTGATGCTGGTCTTCATTCCTCCTCGGCGGTGGTGGCAGAGGAGGGAGGCCTGCGTTGCCGTGCGGGCGATCCTCACGAGACTGATCCCTCCAACCTCCCTCGCGAGGCTGGTCCTGCCAACGGTCCTCGCGAGGTCGGTCACGCCACCCTTGGCAAGGGCCACGGTCTTCCCATCGTCCTCCACCTCTTCCTCCTCCTCGGCCATAGCCCCGATCGTTGCGCTTGGGGCGTCGGCCGATACGCCCATCTCGCACAGCTCTGAGCTCTTGGCATTCGTTGGTGTTGTGGGTGTGGAGGTCGTGGTACACGCAATATCGGCTGCCCTTGGATGACTCCGGATGATCCCTGCCTCGCTTGGTGTCTGGCTCCGCTGCGAGCACAGCAGCTCCTTTGCGCTTCACGTCCTTGACCTTGGGCTTCTTCTCTTCCGGATCAGCAGCTGGGAGCTCGAGGAGGGAGAGGCGCCCTTCCTCAGCCCTGGCACATTTCGTCGTTAAGTTGAACAGCTCCAGAGACGTGCACAGGTCTTCGTGGATCGCTAGCTCCTCTTTCATCTTGATGTCACGCACGCAATCGGAGAAGGCTGAGATGATGGCCTCCTCAGTCACCCTGGGGATCTTGAGGCGGGCGTTGTTGAAGCGCTGGATGTACTTCTGCAGGGTCTCTCCTGGCTGTTGCTTGATGCGGTGTAGGTCACTCATGGCGGGGGGCCAGTCACGAGTGCCTTGGAAGTTGGTGATGAAGCGAGTGCGCATCTCGTCCCAAGAGGAGATCATGCTAGGAGGCAGGTTTAGGAGCCGTGTGCGGGCACCATCCTTGACCGCCATAGGAAACCAGTTTGCCATGACCTTTTCGTCCCCGTTGGCCGCCTCGATGCCCAGCTCATAGAGCTGGAGGAACTCCGCGGGGTCGGCAGTACCGTCATAGCGAGGAGGCGGGTCTGGCTTGAACATGTCGGGCCATGCGACGCTACGCAGCTCGATGGTGAAGGCGCAGCAACCCGCGGTGTCCACCGGAGCTCTCTACTGATGCGGGGCTTGCTCCTGGGGATTCCCGCGCACCACTTCCTGGAGCAGCGCGGGGTCTTGACATGGTGGCGCAGGGATGCGGTCATGGCACTCCGGTGCTGGGAGCACGCGGGCACCTTCTTAGGGGCGAGGGATTTCTTGGCAACTCCTTTCTTGTCGCGCAGGCGCCGGACGCAGTGGGTCTCGTCCTGGGGCCGCGCGCCTTGGAGCCAAGGCGCCTTCTTGGGGAGGAGGTGGTGGAGGCACCTCTTGATCCATGCCTCCTGCGTAGGATGGAGGGTGAGGCAGCGAGAGAGATGGCATAGGAGAGCCCCCTGCGGCGCTGACGAGCTCGATTATGCGGGTGAGCCAGTCTTCGTAGAGATCGTCGACGGGATGGTAGTGCAGGAGCTCACGCGTCAGGAGCAGCACAGCGTGCGCGTCCGTTGGGGCGCGACTGGCGTGGGACGACGAACCGGTTGGAGTCAGCGACGGGGTGGCAGTGTAGCCTTCCTGCCGCACTGAGCGATGCAGCGATGATGCTTGCTGCTCGTTCCAAGCCGGGCCGGTGGCGGCGTTGGCGGCAGGCGACGGGGAACGACGGGGGCGCCCGCCGACGGGAGCCGTCTGGGCGACTCGGGCGGCGAGAGCAGCCCGACGCTCAACGCAGGCTCGGCGAGTGTCAGACATGGGCGCGATGGGCGATGAACACGAGGCGGTGGAAGAAGGATTCCGGCGCACCCCTACCTGGCGCGCCAAATGTCGGATTTCGGGTTCCGGCAGACCCTTGAGGCTCGAACACTGGGGTGCGCACGAAGATCTTTTCCCGACCAACTCGCGTCTCGAAGCCTCTCAAGGAATCTAGGCTAGAAAGAAGAACACACAAGGGACACGAGGTTTATACTGGTTCAGGCCACCATTGTTGTGTAATACGCTACTCTAGTGTGTGGTGTGGTGGATTTCCTCAGGGGCTGATGGTGAACCATACAAAGGGAGAACAGCCTCGCGAGGGGCTGTTCTTGAGCTGGTGCGATGAACTGCTTGGTGAGTTCAATCGCCTCTCTCTCTCTCTAGTCTATGCACAATCTGGATCTCTCCTCCCTCTATGGTGGCTAGCTCTATTTATAGAGGGTGGCCCTGGTCCTCTTCCCAAATAATGAGCAGGAAGGGCGCCAACAATTGGCCATTTTGAAGGGGAACATCTAGTACACTTATCCTGACTAAAGTTGGTTTACGGCTGCCAAAGGCTCTGATGGTAACACCGTCCTGGGCTCCACGATGACCTCCATCCTGCCGTTCTGCTGGTCTTGGTTTTGTTGCACCGAAACAGTAACCTTTGCCTGATGCCTTGGCATGTGCTTGCGCCCCTTTGCATCAAAGGGGAAACAAGGACACCGCGCAGGCCGGCACCCGCCTGGTCTCGATCGTCATGGCTTGCGTCACGGGCACCTCGCGAGGTACCCTGCCTTGATCTCTCCGCCTCCTCGCGAGCCCTCCTAATGAGGCTACTTCCTGAGGAAGCTTCTGTTTTCCGCCCCGCAAGGCTTGGCCCCTCGCGAGGGTCTTGAGCTTGAGGTGATGAAGCTGGCCTGTGCTAGGCCCCCACTTGAACCACGCCGCAGGCCGCAGGTATGCAAGTCTGGGGACCCCCGTTCCCAGAATGCCGACAATTATATAAGCAAATAAATGGATCTGTTCTGTATAAGGAACATGTTTTTACAACTACAATTTGAAAATGGTAGTTGTTGCAAACATCCAATCAGATGTAAACAGCAAAGCAAACAGCAGTGGAGGAAATGATGCCTATCCAAATCTATACTAGAACAAAGGTTGAAGGCTTGAGAAGGATGAACTTACATTACATGTTAACACAGGCTGGACAAAGCCCTTCTCCATGTTGATGGCAGGACAATTCAATAAATTCCCAAAAGAAAATTCTTTATAAGCGTTGCCATTATTCTACATTTTGCAAAGAGTAAATATAGATCAAATAATATTGGAAGAAACAGAGGATAATGAAGCTCAGGTGCAGACTGATGATACATAATCAAATAGCAATTAATTAAGTGCAGCGTTACAAGGCAAAAGGGAGAGAGGTACTGACAAGAGCAATGCAGAGCCCAATATTGTTTTGAGATCGTATGATCCTTTGAGCAAGGAGATTCATCCGAAATTAGTTTTCATACAAGAGAGAAGGTAAGGCACAAGCAGAAATTTAGGAGTTCAAATTTTGAATTGATATCATAGACAGTACCTGACACTGGCTCCCAGCAGTTCTAATAGGGGTTTGGCCACTAGAGTAGGGGTAAAGTGTGGTACAGTTGGGCATGTGTTTTCTATAGCTGCTGATCTATCTGATTTAACAGGTATCACTACCTTTTCCAAATACCTAGTTTGTACTCCTTGAGGATCTGCACTCACCCTCTTCCTTTTGGACATCTATTACGAAAGAAAAACATTTGACTGGAAAAACATAGTGTGACGGCACATGGAATAGGTACATAAAATGGATAGGTATGGCATATACTCATTTATGATGCTTAAACTAAGCAGATGGTGTAACAAAGTAGAAGTAATCCAAGAGTTCAGATGCAAAATATGTGCGACCAATACAACTTTGCAAAGTTAGAGCAAGCACCTTGATGGGTGAATAAGATAGGCCATCCTCCACCATGCCAAGTTTGTTAGCCAGTGGACTGTTCCGCAATATTCCTCTCGTGCATCCATTCTCATATTCATTTTGAAAATGTTCAATATCTGACATGCATGAAAACATAAAAACAAGTGAGATTTTCTTTGTAATGCAGAAGTGATTCTAATCCAATACTGCCTCCCTGTAAACCCCTTTGTGCTATCTTTGCAATTCTTTTAAGAGATGCCATGCAGGTTGTAATTTGTTGTGTGCATTAATATAATGTGGCCTACTACTCAAAATATGAGAGCTCCAGAAGTGATGACACTTCGCAGATGACAGCTTTAACATATAGTAAAGAAGAATAAGTCGACCTGACCTGACAGATTCAAAATATACTAAGGGAGAACAACTCGACCTGACCAGTCGACCGCAAGAGAAGAGTATCATCTTAAAGAAGAGCAGAAGAGCAAGCAGATTGAAGATATTACAAGTCTTTGAATACAATGTCGGTTGGCCACCCATGATGAACCAGAGCGCACAGAGAAATACTATTCTTTCCGGTCTCTCCATATGTGGCTCACATGCATTTCGAAACTAAAGTAGGAAAATTTAGCTAACCAATTAAACATCTCTTAGTTTTACTAATATCAGCAATAATATCAGATATGAATTTGTACAACTAAGCTTGTTTAGCTCGATGGGTGGAGCCGTGCTATTACGACACGAACCACGTAGGCTGATTATGGTCATCATAAAATGGGGAAACCATAAGCATGATGAGTACAGTGTTGACCATGGCAGTGGGATGGCAGATCTGAAGCTGCAAACCGCGCAAAGGGTAGTTAGCAACCGATGTTTGCTTTGAAATAGCAACTAAGATTTGGCATGGACAAGAAAGTACGATCAACAAGTGACAAAGAAATGCAATTATGCTATCTCTCTATATGTCGCGGTATGCTTTGGAAACTCAAGTGGGACCTTTAGATAACCAATTAAATGTGTTGGTTAACTAATATCAGTATCATATCACAATCATATTTGAACAACTAAGCTTTCGAATTCTGAGTGTTGTGTTGTTTAGCTTGAAGGGTCGAGTATTGCTAGTACGACAGAAAGCACCTACACAGATCATAGTAGAGTAGATAAAAGGGGAAAACCCTAAGCATCAAGAGAAAAATCAGGAAAGTGCAACTAGCTGGACCAGTGGGTGGCGCACATGCTTTTTGAAACGAATATAGGAACATTAGGTCACCAATTAGACGTCTTTGTTTTAGTGATATGAGTATCATATCAGATTCGTATTTCAACACGTAAGCTTTGGGCTGAGGTCTTGAGGAGCAGTGCTAGCACGACACGAAGCACCTACGATGATGGTAGTGAATATAAAGGGGGAAACCATAAGCTTTACGAGTATAGTGCCCGTGCCATGGCGGATCTGAAGGTGCAAACCGGATAAAGCTACTTCGCAACCAATGTTTGCTTTCAACTAGCTACTACGATTTGGTACGGACAAGAAAAGTACAGTAAACAAATTACGATCTATTTTCCGGGTGAGATCAATAACTTAAGCACATATGGAAGAGTACCACCTCTCTTGTGACGCCGTGTAGGCCTATGCTGATACGTTGAGGGTGCTGTGGGTGTGATGGCTGTCGGCGGCGGGGAAGAAGACTTTAGACGGCAGACGACCGGGTCGGGGGATATATCCTGTTGCTGTGGACGAGGCGGTCGTAGGAGCGGCAACGACAAGGTGGACGACGACACCGATGAAGCAAGAGGAGGCGATGAAACGATCTTGGTCCAGCGTCATGGATGAGAGACGCCCGTCTCTTGAAGTGGATGACGGGGTAGGGGTAGCGGCTCCGGCAAGGTGGAGGATGGGGTGGCGGACGGAGGAGGTTGGCCGCAGTGCGGAGGTTGTCATGCTGCCAACGGTGTATGAATGGGGAAATGGAGGGGAGGGGGAGGGGATCTCAAATTTTGGGATGTGCTTCTCTGAAATGTGGGAAAGTTACGAACTTATCCCCCATTTAAAATTTCGGACATCACGTCGGTTGGAGATAGGACGGTAATTTCGCATCTCCCAACTATTTGCCGGTAACTATTTCGGGCGAGGAGAGGGTGTTTTGCTGCCCACGGTGTATGAACGGGGCTGATAGGTATGTCGGTTGTGTCATGTCTGAGGGAAGTTACACATCTGCCCCTATTTAAAATATTAGCCTACATCGATTTTGGACGAGGAGAGTTTGTTTTGCCGCCCACCGTGTATGAATGGGGAAATGGAGGAAGAGACACATGTCTTTCGGACAAGCTTGAATCAAATGTGTTTTGTCACCCACCGTGTCTGAATGGGCTCAGAGGCCGTCGTGTCACGTCTGATTGAAGTTACTAGTCTACCCCTATCGACAGCAGTGTAAATCCAGTCGATAAGGATGTCAAGTGTCAGGGGTAGACAGTAATTTCCATCTCGCAAACACTTGCTTTGGGCAGCCCACAAATTATAGTGGTGTTTAGCCGCTTCGTTCAAAACTTGGGAGAATTAGCATTCACGTTTGCCCTGGGCCCTGGCAAACTAAATTCAAATCCAATTTGTATTCGATTACGAATATCCACAGATAATTCTACGTTTTTTTATTTATTTCTTCAAAACCACAACAAAGATTTATTCCACCTTTATATACGATTATGATTTAGAAATGTCGTGATCTTCAAATTCAGTAGGTTGGATACACTCTGAGTCAAACAGTTATTTCATCCAATACAATATGCTCACACGAAAAACAGTTCACCTTATGGCAATCATATACTGAGGATTACCTCGCCTAAAAAATTCGGATCATTACAACACATGGACAACATAGGGGGTCTTGCAACATAATCCATTCAGAGACATGACACAACATGCAAGTACAATAATCATGACAATTTCAACTGGTATCTAAAGAAGAACCGGGATTACCTTGGGCTTCAGGTAGCGGAAACAACAGGACCTCCTCCGTCTTCAAATGCAACATTCTTACTTCCTCCAATTCTTGGGTTGCTTGCATAATGCGTGCCGCTAATTCCGTAATTTCCAGCCTCAAGATAACGATTACCTCATCCATGACAGCCACACCATCTCTTTCTGCCTCTAGTAGAGCCTCAAGCACTATAATATTTGTGCTCAGACTGCTCTCCGGCGGTGTTGCCTCTGAACTGCTACCATCTGGTAACATGGATGGCGCACTGCTTCCACAAATAGATTTTGGGATTGTACATTGTGTCCTAGTGTGAACGGCATCCTGAAAGGTATCCGCTGGACATAAGTAAGAGATAGTTATCGTATGATCCAGGCAGTAAGCTTACACGGTAAACGATGGACGAATTATTGCCGAGCATGGCAAACTATATTTAAATGGTTCGAAGCAGCATCAGTCGAAAAGAAATTAAAATGGTAAGATGAAACTAGGGATGTAAGTGGCAAATAAACGACATCCGCTAGTCTCATCTAGTTAGTTTTTGCTACCTCACTAGTTCATTTTCCTCAAAAAACAAAAACTCTTTTGAACTATCATACCACTAGTGGACTTCAATCGGGATTAAACGGGACCCAGTTGACATCCCTAGTTGAAAGCGAGTGTACCACCGCTATATTTAAGTTGCCAAGGCATCTAAGCAGTTGAAATAATTTGAGAAAGCACTTAACAGTGTGGCCTCATATAAACTACGAAGACAGTCTTGTGATGTAGTTGAGAGGAAAAGTTGAGGACTCAAATGAAATAGGCATGCATTTCTTTAAGATAGTACAACAGGCACTGCTGACATATTGGCCAACTCAGGTATAGCGTGACAACAAACAAGCATTCGAATCAAGCACTACAGCAAAGCAGACAACTGAACTATTTGTAATTCGGTAGGATTACAGGTTGAGGGCACAAGCCAAGAAAGCAGCCCACTCGCATTACATTTCACATGTACTAAAACACACTGGCTTACCATATGTCGCTGTGAAGCCTCGCTGCTGTTGCAATGTTCTTTGAAGACATCGTCAGCATCCCGTGGTTGCAAATCTAGTTGTTGTAGTTTATTCTGCACCCTCTATTTAGGTAAAATTAATTTTAATCGCATGCACTGGTCCGAATTGATCATCAATGGTTCATCTAAACTAATGAAAGAAGGGTGTGTGCATACACGACAATATATCTGCTTCCCTCTATTTTTATGCTTGTTCGAGGTGCCAGCCCCAAAAGAACAAATATTTTGCTTGATGGGGTTCGCAGCTCCATAATTAATAGAAGCATCAAATTAGTCACGCAACTTGGGAAGATCAAGAAGGCACAAACAAGTAATGAAAAGAGGCTCGGAGTAGTGATGTAATAGCTAGCATCAGAAAATGTAGGGTAAAACAAACAAAAAGCAGCGGAACCACATGCTAGTTTGCTGATGTGTAATTAAGCATAGAGAACATTAAGCAGTCTGATGGAACCAATAGGTGGCATCATAACAACACCATTATCATAAATATAGCATTCAAGAAGTAAATTAGTAGGTTGTGATATCTAGGAAGTACAGTAATACTCCCTCCGTTCCAAAATAGATGACTCAACTTTCTACTAACTTCAGTACAAAGTTAGTACAAAGTTGGGTCATCTATTTTTGAACGGAGGGAGTACTTAGGACAAAACTAAAGCATATTAACTATATGTGCACTGGTATGTAATTTAGCACATGTAACATGTTCACTGCCAGAAGTATGGCCCTACAGGTGCAAGCAGAATAACGTGTCTCATGAAAAACTGAATGATGCCCTGAAGAAATTCAAAGGTGCGGTGCTTATGCTAGGAAAGTGAACGTAGACGCCGGTCGTTGGATAATAGTACCTGATTCTCGGCGGTGTATGGGTATCGTTGTCATACTTGATAGCTAAGGATCGTCGATGGTGCTTGTGTTGCGGTTGAGTTTGTGCAGGCTGTCACCGTCATTGAAGCGGCTCCGGTGCTACGGTTGCGGCGCCTGTCGACATACAAGAAAGCTCATCTATGGTAAGTGAACAGTTGCACGATAAAGAGAAAAACCAAAGGAGTACAAATCGAAATAACCTGATGAGGCTGCGGCGTCAGTAAAGCAGGGCCGGTGGAGTTGAATATGGCATCCGTGGAGCGGGTCCGGTGCAGTGGACGAAGGCTTCGGCGGGCGTGTTGTACAGTGCTTTCAGTGAGGCGGATCTGTTGCGGCGGACGAGGGCTTGTATTAAGGGCCAGCGAAGGGGCGGACGAGGGAGTCAGTGAAGGGCCTACGCTGTGGTGGGCGAGGGAGCCGGTTAAGCAGATCCGGTGCGGTGGACCGTGATGGTGATCAAGGAGATCTGGAATGATGGACAAGCCAGTCGCTGAAGCGGCTTCGGTGAAGTGGTGAGTTGGCAGTTGGGGGTTCCAAGGTGCGGAATGTAGATACGGCGGGGTGTGAGGTCCACTGCTGCGGTGGAGGACTAGATTCGGCGGCTTGCCGTGGTTGGGGGGTCGGGGAGGGGAAGGGGAGGGGCTCAGGGGAAGAATGTTGGGGGCAAAGAGGGGAAAACAATGGAGTTACCAAAACAGCCCTTTTCCATTCATGTGGCAGGGGTAAAACAGGAATATCGCAGGGCTAAACTTTCGGGCGCGTGATATTTCCATGTGAGCGGGAAGTTTGAAAGCTTTTGCCACCTAAAATTATAAGTATTCTGCTCTCGTACGACCGACTATGATATCATGGCCGACAATTTGTTTGTTTTGCACACAAAAAAAGTGTGCAAGTTTTAAAAATCAATGTCTCCAACTCGAAACTTAGGTTGTCCATTCAATTCAAATATGGATCATTGAGCTACTACAAGCAAATACCATCATACGGTCCAATTCAAATAAAATTCCAAATGTGTTTATCCTAAATATGATGACAAAAGCAAAAATGTGTATGTGTATGAATAAAGTGGATGATTATAAAGTTTGAACATGCCCGTATGTGTATATCTCTAGGTTTGATATATGAATTTGAAATCACGAAATCCCGGCTTAAAAAATGTACCTCCGTTTAAATGAATTACAAAAGCTAATGATGGAGTCGAATTCCAAAATTCCAATCTTAGGTTTGTAATTCTGGTACATCAGGTGGATCAACCATGAGTGCACAATATCTCAATTACGCTAAAGTCCCTCAAATATAGACACCTCACTCATTATCTGAAGCCAACCCCCCCCCCCACCACCACCACACACACACACATAGAGAAGTCGTTATCTCCCCCAAACACCAACACACGAGCACATTAACACCCCTCTCTCCTATAAAGTCCGGACCCCAATATAGGTCTCTATCACTTTGTCTCTCGGGCATGCACACATCTCTTCCCTCACTCTCTAGGTCTCCCGCTATCTCTCTTACCCAAGCACACACACTATGTAGAGTGTATATTTCCCATACACACAAAACGTTGCACCAAACGTCTATCTCCCTAGTTATGTGGTTCTCACGCACTCACCTCACACACCACCCCCACTGCAAACAAGCACACTTTGTCTCCTTGTGCACCACTCTCCTCTTTCTATCTCTCCCACATGCGGACCCACCCCAGCTCCTTCCCTGTATACATATATGTCGTGACTCTTTCCATAGCTCCCTAATGTATCATCGTTCTCGATTTCGCACATTGTTTTCTACACCATCTATTATAGATCTCTCATGAAGTCCTATCACACACACGATGACTCGCTTTCCTCGCGTCTCCGTTCATAGGCCAATTTCGGACAACATCAACATTGTCTCCCTATCTATATGCCATTTATGGACACAGACGACCCCTCTCGCCCCCCTCTCTTCCTCTCTCTCTCTCT
>NC_057810.1:297015149-297091441 GCF_018294505.1 Triticum aestivum | reverse complement strand
TCTCTCTCTCCGCCGCTAGCTCTTTCTCTCTCGCTCGCTCGCTCTCACACCCCTCTCCCACACACGCACACTCGATGTCTCTTCCAAATAGTCTGCTACCCCCGCCCGCACCCGTGCTATCCCGCTACTATACATGTCACACCATTCCCCCTTCCCTTACACCAGGTTTACATCATCAGTGGTCTCTCTACTCCACATACACACACTCCCTCTCACACACACAAACGCGTGCACAAACACACACAGACACGCCCAAACACCCATTTATCTGGATCCTCATCTATCCCCATGTCCGCATGTGTATCTCACACACTCACTCTCTAATTATGTATATGTGTCTCCACGTTACACAACACAAAGCCGCATGTACATGTCTCTCTCTATCCTCCACACACATAGACACAAAGAATATGTTATCATTGCCTTAGTCTCTAACATATCACACACGCACTCTCTCTCTCTCTCTCTCTCTATCTCTCTTGCAAACACACTCAACAAGGGTTTCCCCGTGAATAACTTACCATCTATTCATCAACAGTCGTGGCAGTACGGCAAACACGAACGTGAAAAAGAATAAATCTACACGTGCTTAGACCACCCAGTATGACTACTAGGACTAGAGCAAGCCAAAAAGCGCGCCGCCATTACCCCCTCCTTATCAGCGACGGGAAAATCTTTGTTTTACACAGTCGAGAAGTCATTGTGCTAAGGCCCCACATGCCGAGGCGTTGAATAGAATGTAGATGCTAGTTTATGGAAGCAAGTATCGATAATACGTTTGTATCTCCATACTTATATTTCTTCTCTTATAAAAAATCGAGTTGGTGATGATGGTACATGTGCCATCTTGCAATGTAGACCGTCCGATCTATATCTGACGGATGGAAATTAAACTAAAAGATACCCGCACCCCTCTCCACATTTGCAGACAAGGCCTTCCCTCGTTCATCCTTATCTCCAACAAAACTCATTGTTGAGCAATTAAGAAAGGAAGCCTCTAGAACAAACTGGCCTGGTGGCCGCTGCCGGCGTCGTCAATCCCCATGCCTCCGCTCAGTCCGACCACCAATCACCACCACACCCCACTCCTCTTCACCTTATATCATATTTCTCAAGATATCATTAGTTTTTACACATGGGATTACTCCTGCAAGGGTCAATCACAACAAGTATTTTATAAAAAAATGCATCTTGATGTTCCCAATGCACGGATCTTGCTAGTACTCCTACACAAGACTAAGTTGGTGATGATGGTGTGTCTACCATCTGTCGTTTCTGACCATTAGATCTACATCTAACGACTATGAGGTAAGTTGTTGCCTTTTCTCACCAACATCCCACTTGTCTACCAATTTGCAGAAAAACCCATAATTAGTATCTTAACACCAACCACATCCCTCCCTGACCTCACCAAAACAGCCCAAGGAATATATTCTAATTGAAACATAATATATCTCTAGTGACATATGTATATCAAAATTAGAGTGTTATGTACCAAGTTTGTGAATAAGTATTATTCTAATTATGATTCATTGCAACACACATGAACATTGCTAGTATTTCCAACCATGCATTTTTTCCTAGTATTCCATAGTTTCGAGTTTTCCATCAAGATATTAGTCACTCATGGTTGATATTTGCTTTCAATCATGTACACATATGCACTATGTAACTAGCCTTGCTTATTGGCTTCCAAAGCTTAACTTTCACTCCTACTTACAATATGTAGAGTATTTAACAAAAAAACTACCACTTTCAACCAGCCCTAGGAAGAATCTATTATACAAAAAATAGCAAAAACATACCCAAAATTTCTTAATCCACGCCAAAAACTACTACCTAGTACTCCTACCGATTAGGTTCGTTTAAACCCATTTATGACAGGGTTGGCTCACACGTGCGTGCTGACGAGGCAGCTTAAACCAACACATTTTGTTTGACCGTTGACACGAGGGACCCACATCTGACCTTCTATCCTGTTATTCCCCCTCAAATCATTATTTTTCCTGAACATTACTTCAAACAATATTGATGCGTGTTCGTCGGTGGTGCCGGTGATGAGCGAGTTGGCCGTCGCTCCGCCGGACAGGCCAGACGCCACGCTGGCCTTCGGACGGGTTGGCAGGATGGCCCGAGCATGACTCACGAGCAAGCGAGTCGCCGCGCTGGCCTTCACTCAAGCCAGATGGTTGGCCTTAGCGCGGCGCGTGCGAGCAAGTCGCCTTGCTACCATGCCAATCTAGCTAGCAAACCTTGCAGACAAGCAGCTGGACGGGGCTATCTTGGCTAGCTAGCGGCCGCGAGCGCCGGACGGAGCTGGCATCCGGGCTCCCGCAACATGGGCTCCACACCATCGGCGGTTTTGACCTCGCCTTCTGCCGGCGGCGGTAGCTGTGTCCCATGGCCGAGGATGACTAGGTGGACGGGCCACAGGTAGGAGGTCACTCGGGGATTTTTGTGCAGACTGACATGTAGGTCCCACAAGTCATAACGCTCGGTCGAATAGAAGGCATTGACTTAATGGGCGACATGGGCCCTGTCAGAGGTTAGAGTTAGATTCTAACCCTGAACTAACTCTAACCAAAGTGGGTTTGGGTGGCAGGGTTAGATTGACAACAAATGTATCCAAACAGGGCCATGGGTTGAAACGTGCCTATAACGACACTTTGTAGAGTAGTCGTTTCTTGGTAGGGCTTGTTGGTAAGAGCATGTACAATGGTTGATAAGGTAGTCTTATCTTAAGTCTGCCACGTATGGAAGTGGTAGTAGTTTCTTGGCATTTTAGTGGTTTCTTGCATTATTAGGGGTTTCTTGTAAGGAACAATGTACGTACTACTAGCGACAAAAGGCGATTCTAGGTTGTGTTGTACTCCAACAAGTACTACTAGTGGTCGCGGGAGTGTATACCTCGTTTTGTGGGTTCGATCCCGGCCGAACGCACGGCGGCCTTTAAAAAAATAGTACTACTACACTTCGCTGCGAGCCAATATTTTACACGGGTAGTTTGAGTTTTGAAGTCAAACTGACGTGCGACCCCACAATCTGGGTGCACTGGATAGCCTAGCCACGTGAACGGGTTTTCCTTCCCAGCATCCCGTGGCTCACGTGGTCGTCCTAGCCGCACCTCGCTTGCAGCTTCGTCATCAGCTAGTAGCATATTTAAACTAGCGCCTCCAATTAAGCCCGAGGAGCCGGAAAAGCCTGTCAGGGTATTGGGAACTGTGCAATATGGCTCTGTACGTAAAGTGCTCGACTACTACTCTGTAGCTTGTGGCGTTGCACGCATGGACTTCACTCCATTATCGGCTCTACTGTAAAAGAAATTCCTCTTGATGTGTTTTTTTTGAAATGGAGGCAAAAGCTTTGCTTCATCTCATTCATAAAGAAGGAACTACTAACAAAGTTCGACGAGATCCATTACACCTCCACAAATGGAAGAGAAAAGCCTAGTCTCGCTGTATCAAATAACTCAAATGTTCTGCCCTCGCAGTAATCGTTGCTGATAAATAGGCTGCTAGTGTGTGCGTGAGAGGAGCGGCTGAGTAGGCCAGCTACGTGAGAGGAGTGGCTGAATAGAGCACCGAGAGTACCCACTAGGCCACTACGCAGGTGTACTTTCCCTGCATTGATAGTATGACGATGGTTCTAGAGAACAGTAGTACCCTCCACTTCCAACTGTAGCTCCTTGGCCCTGAGATTCGAGAGTTCAGAACTGGTGCACTATACTAGAATAGACTAGAAGTACAGTACATCGCACTACTAGTTGAGAAAAAGTAGTACTGGTACTGCTACAGTACGAGTACGTACTCCTCCGTCACATAATGTAAGACGTTTTTTGACACTAGTTGGCATGTACAAAAAATGGCAAAAACATACCCAAATTTCTTAATCCACGCCAAAAACTACTAGCTAGTGCCAAAAATTTCTTACTAGTACTATTATATACAGTATAATGCAATCCCATAACATTACATAATGCTAGTACTAGTAGTAAATAATAGCTTCACCCCTTCGCTGAGGAAAGATCTACAGTTGGAAGGGACAAGGCCCTGCGGTTACTACGCTCTTATCTCCTCCTCGTCAGTTCCCCTCCCCCCGAAGAGAAGGCAGTTCGTCGCTGCTCCCATGGATTCGCCAGGCAGTTCTCCTCCTCGTCGGGGCTGGGAGACCTTGGATGACGATCCTCTGGGCGAAATCGCACGCCGCTCCGACGTCCTCACCGCCGCAAGACTTGGTGCTTCCTGCACCAACTTTTTCAAGACACTGCTTAAATAGGCTTGGGAAAAGGCCATGCTTGTTGGTCTTCCATGCGTCCTCGAGGAGAAGGTTCTTCTATGGGACAATCCTTCGAACAGTCCACCGCTCCCTGGCCATGGTTGCACGTTGACTCCGCTAGAGTTGCCGATGTTGAGAGGTAGTCGGATTTTGTCCGGTGAGCTGGTCAGTAATGGAGTTTGATCATGTAGTACTTAGTTATTCCCTTTCCATCCCGTAATTTCTCCGCTACCCGCCGTCCTATATATAGGTCTGGGTCGGTGCCAACGAAGATTGGCTTGCATACCTCCGGCCGGATACCACCATCATTTTGCACAACATCCACAGTAGTGCGGCCATTCCGGTAGACCCCTTCTCCACCATTGGGATCGGCCTTCCGGACTGGCTGGGCTTGAATACATATGATGATGCCTACATGAGATTGAAGAAGATAGCAATTGTGGACCCGCCGACAAAGCAACGCAGCTACGACGATTACTATCTCATCGAGGTGTTCGACATAAGGATTGCCATCAATGCAAGAGGCAGTAACCGCAGAGGCTGGCGCATGTTGGCGGCGGCAGATTTGTACCCCTACACATTCGAAGACGCCGTGTGCCATCTAGGCCGCATCTTCGCGGTGACAAGCCAAGGGACTTGTTTCATCTGGTTGCCATCCTACGGTGGGAGATTACAAATGGAATGCACAAACCATCATTTGCATCCCTAATGGTACTCTATTATTTTGCAAGGACCAGTCATCCCCCGATCAAAATAAGATCGCTGATCCTCGATGTGCATTTGCATCCGCGATTCGGTCTAACCTAGAACCTTGTAGCTGACTTTGGCATATTGGGATCAACTATCTTAGCAGTCGTTACTCATGGTACCACTGATGTGCAACATGGTCACACAATCTACCACGATCGGACCGTCACCATCTACCCAGGTATTCCATTTTTTAACCCTCTCGCCTTCTCTTTCATTGTTGTACTAGTAGTATACTTAGTAGTACAAGTAGGCGTACTTTTTACCTTGTAGGATGCGTATAGCTAGCGAGGCCCTTGAAGACTTGAACCCACTAGCTGCCACCATTTTTGTTTTTCCATGTCTTACTATCTCATCCATGTAGCCAAGAGTGGCTATATATAATAAGCTGGTTATTTTACTTACTCTATACTGGAGTAGTACTATTTGCTGCATAGTATTACTGACCGCCATATTTGAGCACAACATTATTATGCATGGACCTTGACTATGTACGTCACCATGTGTCCAGATCTGGGATGCCGCGTGTACCAGATGAACGGCGCCGAGTTCGACCCCCGTGATGCTACGTGGGTGCTGAGGAACACTCTTGGAGAGTACTCGCTTTTCATCGGGGACAACTACCCCATTGTGAAGCGGATGCCACCTTCCATGCACGACACGGTAGGCCCACCGTTCATGAAGCATGGTTGTGTCTTCAGTGCGCACCACCATATGAACGAAATGCTGGGACACACTATCCCTGATTTATGCCGCTTCAGCTTGGATAAGTCTCCATTGTGTGGAACCGGACTAGAAAGCTGCGACAATGATTCCCGTTGCCCACCGCTATGGATCGTGCCATCCATGAAGAACACTTGGGACTGGAACCTGGAGGAGGACATGTAGCCCATCTATAATGTGTAAGTGGAGTACGGTAATTGTGAACGCTAGCGCTGTGAATATATGTAGACTAGTCGTGCACAAATTTATCACATGAATTGGAGATGAACTTGTGTGTCATACTGGCATTTGTCCTTCAGAATTTATTACTAGTAAATGTGTTATGTGTACGTGCAACTTGTGTGGTTGTTGCACGGGCTCCAACTCGCTCTTTGAGAAAAAAGGTGGCACAGCTTTGGATATACGTGACGTGGCGGCATCATACAGTAGCATCGTTCGCTATAGTTGTAGTACACTCCTACTAGGATGACAAATCCTATAAAACCTTGCGCTTGGCTCTTTGCCTCTTCGGGAGGTTCAACAGTTCATACTCGTGTGAACCTTGCACTTGGCTCTTTGCCTCTTCGGAAGGTCCAACAATGATGATACTACAGTACAATATGCTTCTGGCAATTTGACACGATTGAACTGATGCACGTCCACCGCGAGGGCGATGGAGAGGGAGTGTGAGAGGGGCTGTAGTCAAAACCCTCTCCTCATCCTGCGAACCACCGCGTGTGTGGGCGAGGGAGAGGCATAGTAAGCAAGCTTCTCCTTGTTCGGCGATTTGACAGGACACATCAAAGCAGTACTAGTACTAGTAGTCCATACTGTGTCCTTTCCGATTAATATGGCTTAATTTGAGACGAGAAAAATACACTGGCGGTCAATGTATGTAACAATACGCTCTTTACGGTCACTATATATAGTTTTATGGTGATTATACGATCACTAGCTCATCGTAGAGCACCGTATTGCACCCTACTGACCGGCCACATAGTCGGCGTGGCACTTTGTTGACTGGTTAAATTGTCACCTGGTTTCTGGGTCCCACTTGTCAGTTGCAGAGCAAAGAAATCAGTTAAACAAAACTTTACGCACGCGCGACACAAGTCCAACCCTTGCGCGTGAACCGCCCTGGCTGTGTATGTGAGTGCATGCACATGTACTCCCTCAGTCTTCCAACAAAGAGTGTACATCGGCTATAAAACAAAGAGTGTAGTACATGATGTATATCTACACTTCCAATGCATTTAGCCTTTAATCTAAATCGATATTGATTGACTAATGCACCAACTTGTGTTGTAGATATAGGCTACATGTCTATCCTTAATTACAACATGCAACGGCCTTCATTTAATCTTCTTCTCTCAATGGTCGCATGCACACATAAGTCTGCTACTTTTGGGCGTTAATTATGCCCTGGTCAATATGTAAATCTCTAAATGTACAGTCTTTCACGAACGTAGGGAATAGGTTGAGCACTTGAGTGTGAGCGTGTGTGTTGCATCGTGTGCTGTGTGCTGCATGGGTGCGTGAGTGTTGCGTGCGTCCATGTGTACGTGTGAGTGTTGCATGTTGCATGCATGCATGCATGCATGGAGCTTACTCCCTCCCATTGACATGTTCTTATTTCAAGCTTCCTCTGTTCCCTCCATATGGTGATACTCCCTCTGTTCCCAAATACGGAGTAAAAGCCTCCCTCTGTTCCCAAATATGGAGTATTTGTCTTTCTACAGATTTCAACAAGTGACTAGGTACGGAGCAAAATGAGTGAAGTGAGCGTAGATGCATAGGGATATTGTTGAAAGGAAGTCCCAGTGATCCATTATTCCCCATCTCGGCCAGAGAGAACTATTCAACTAGTCTTCGCAGTGAAGTGACAATACACGCTGCAGCAGATGGGACACGCAATTAATAAGCTGAACCAGCGTGTTGGTGTTACTAAATCAGCCTTACCCAGTATTGCCATCATGTTTGCCAGTAGAGCACGCTTCCGCAAATACGCCTATGCACCTCTGTCCTCCATTAACTGACATATGGGAACTCTTGTGGTAGACCCACATGTCATCGGTGTAACTATTTACACTCCGAAGGACGGTATATCTTGGTAGTAGTACTAGTAGAATTGAGATTTAATGCACTTTCTTCCCCGTCTTCCACTCTTCTTCCTCCTCTCTTCCCCATCATCGGCCGCACACCATTTACCCCCGCTCATTGCTTGCCCGCCCGCACCATCTTCCTTGGTAGCTCGCGCGTACCATATCCCCCCGCTCACTACTCGGCCACACGAGGAGAAGCTTCTTCGCTCGCCCGCCCGAATCCACTTCCCCGCTGGCTCACAGGCACCGAAAACCCCAATGGCAGAACCGACTGACACGCAGAGCCGCGATTGGAATTCCCTCCCCGATGTTCTCTTGGAGCAGATCTCTAATTGTATAGACCTACTCAGCACCGTCCGTCTGGCCGCATGCTCGGTGTCTTTGTACCGTCTACTCGTCTGCAACCGGCCGGCTCTTTTCAAGACACCCTGCTTGCTGATACCCGATCCTCGAAGGTGGCCCAGACACCGACTTGACGATCGTACAGAGGTTGCCGTGGTGCCCCTCGACCTGCTACCACTACCCGTCCACCTGTCCTTTATGCGCGAACACTACTGGGCGGGCATGAAGGCCAACTGGATTGTCCTCATCCACCAATCCGGTAGTCCGTGGCGTCTCGTGGATATCTACACCCAGCGAGAGATCACCCTTCCATCATTGGATACCGCCGCCATGGAGCCTTGCGGCCCGCCGGACACTCCTGCCTACTACGCACGAGATGCGTCAAGCTTTTGGCTCGACATCTGTTTGCTGAAAGTTGTAATCTACGAAGTGCCCAGACCATCAGAAGACTACATGATTACAAGCTCATTGCCTTGTTCAACATGGGATTAGTCTATCTGGAATCCGATCCCATACATGGTTATGGCTCATCATCAATCCTGTTGAGGCAACATTTCTGTCTGATGCTATAGTGCACGATGGCATCGTTTACGTGGTCGACGCACAGATTGGCTGCCTACACTGGTGGAATCTATCATCGTGTAATTGTTCTATCTCATCTCATCTTTACCTTATGAATACGACTGCATGTTCATTGTTACAAATTTAGAATACATAGCATGTCGATAACCACATCATTGCTATATGTTCCTCTCATTTCCTAGATTTTTATGACCACACATGTTATTATTAGAGTTGATATGAGAACAATTGGCATCTAATGATTGTTATAATACATATTATGAGCGTAACATCATGATTGCTATATGTTACTCTCGTTTACAAGATTTTTATAACAACGCATGTTATTGCTTACAGTTGATATGAGAACAGTAGTAGTAAGTGCTATGGTAGAATATGAGTAGGCGCTGTCATAGCTGTTTTCCTCTCATTGTTACATGATGTTTGAACCATGACATATTGCTAGAATATGAAAGCCATTGGCTTATTTTTTTAACTTGGGGTATGATTATGACCACGACATTGCAATTCTCTGTCTATGATATGTGTTAGTGTTATAATAATATTAATTCCACACATACTCTGAAGATGATTGTTTATTTTTGTCCTTTTGGTCTCCAATTTGAATTGTTGGAGCAGACGCAAATGCGCTGGCCTTCATGATTCCAGGACCTGGAATCATACCAGCCGATGGGTGGTGCTTTATCGCTCGTTCAGCTGACGGCGGTCATTTGATGCTCATTCGCACGTACCAAATTGACCAAACCATTACATCAAACCACATGCAGTACAATGCATGGGGCGTTCGTGACATTGATGGTTATGGCTGCTTCGTTTTCGAGAAAGATCCCAGCTCCGTTGGGCCAGGCGTATTCAACTGGAGGCGGGTTTATAGCCTCGTCAACCACTCCTTGTTCCTCGGGCTCAATTGTCCGATCATCCAACCAATCATCGATCATATCACCGGCGATGATTACCGTGCTATGCAACTTCCATTCGCGAGGGGGGACTGTGTTTACACATCATACCATGGGTTTCATGAATCACCATATCCAGAGATTCGTCGACACAGCTTGTTGCCAGATAATCTTTAGTGTGTGAAAGGCATCAAGCTTCCATGCGATGGATGGCTTTTGCAAACCCGACATTCGGCGATGTTGTTCATGCCAACAGCAAATATGCACAACTTGATTCGTGCTGATATCTAGACTGAGCCATGTATTCTTCTATTGTAGCACGACCCTCTTTTGTTGGATATTATGTACTATTGTTAGTTTGAAGCACTCCTCTGGATTGAAGGACAGATACCTTCCTGGGATCAAGTGCATCCTAACTCACCTGTGTACGATGTACTGATAATGATGATGGAGATGTTGTGCAGAAGCCATATATATATATATATATATATATATATATATATATATATATATATATATATATATATCAGTTAGGCTTCAAGTGTGTACTTGTTAGTTAAACCTATGTATAAATTGTGACACTAAATACGACTAGTAAGTAGTATAGTAGCAGTACTAGTATACGTCGGTCAAATTATTCATCATGTCCACACATGGAATTGACGTGACAACACGCTGCGCGTGATGTGACACAAGAATCCTGGCGGCGTGTTCGGGTATTCTGGACTTCAGATTTGGAGTACCACTTATCTGTTGAAATCTTTCATCATTCACTTAAAACAGTCGATTGATCATACATTGAGTACCATATAGCTGGAATTACCGATGCAAGTCGAAGAAGGATTGGCCGAGCCGGCTGGCGTTAAGTTCGATCCCACGGATCAGGAGCTGATCGAGCACCTTGAGGCTAAAGTGAGTGCTGACAGCGCGAGATTTCAGTCTCTCATCGATTTGTTCATACGAACCATCGACAACGAGCACGGCATATGCTACACCCAACCTGAGAAACTTCCAGGTAAGACACCGATCGGCCGTCTACTTGCACAAACATATTCCTTTGTATATAGCTCTATTTTTCTTTTTAGACACAGACCTGGTGAAGCAATTACAATTTGACAGTTAATAAAAAGTGAAACAAGTGACTGCAACATGCCAAAGATGTTATGAAAATGCCAACTACGTACACTAAAACTGTATTCCACAATACTGCAGGTATCACACTAAGTGGCATAAGGAAGCATTTCTTCCAGCGCAATTCTAGGGTGTTCCAAAGGGGCACGTGGACGCGTCACAAGATATAGTTGGAGTGCGGCATGCACGCGATGTGGCACAAGACCGGCAATACCTTGCCGGTGATGGTCAACGGCCGGCAGACATGCAACAAAAAAGGTTCTGGTGCTGCACACCAACAAGAACTCTGACCAACAGAGGACCAACTGGGTGATGCACCAGTACCACCTCAGGGACCTGGAGCAAGAGAAGGAGCGGGAGCTGGTCTTCTGCAAGATTTTCTACTAGACGAATACTAGGGCCAGGAGTAAAAAGATTATAAGTTAGTTTGGTATTGGTAGTTGTACTACCTTGTCATCCGCAAGTTGGTATTGTTGTTAACGATCTTTTGGTATGAACTTGCATTTGCTTCCAACCATCATGCGGAGGGTCGATGTGGATATAAAGCTGAATCATTTGTTTCCAAACGAATTTTCAGGCACCTGATTTTTATTTGATGGGTAGCATAAGCACCTGCCGTTCGAATTCCCAGTTCTCCAATTTTTTTGAAACAAGTGCATGCACTTATTATCACGATGAAAAAATAACCCCTGCTGCATCCCAGTTATCAATCTATACTTGCAGAATTCTCTCGTTTATTGAGCATGTATATTGTTTTTTTCTGGTCGAGCAAGTTTCAACTGGGCTGTAGACTGCCCAGGGTTGGTTTTGTTTTTAACAGGCCCAGCCCATGACGACAATGGGGCACAAAGATCCAGCAGGTATCTACTGGCCTCTGGCCCGCCAGCGTTAGTTATATTTTGTCTTAATCCATAGGCAGTTTTTTTACTGAATCAAACACACGGCTCAGTTCTATTTTCCTCTTGAAACGCATGTCCTACATCCGTTTTCTAATCTCCGCCTATAGTTTTACTAGTTCATATACACGTATCATTATATTGAAAACACATAAAATTCCCTTTTCATATTTACATCCTTATTTTTGTTGTTTTTTCCCATCCAGCGCTGATTTTTTTACCACTGGTTTTCCCTTAAACCAACTCAATTGTCCCATGTCTTATTTCTTACAAAAACAAAACGATTTTTTTGGCAAATCAATAAGTTCTTAAAAAATGTTTATCATTTCGGGATTACAACAGTTCCGACTCCACCGAAATATGCAAAATAAGGTTGAACTTTTTGACCGTGGTCCTGGGCAGAAAATGGGATGTAATAAATTACTTAAGAATTAGCAAATGGGCCGCAGATTATAAAAAATAGCAAATGGGCTTTATGTTGTCTGCCACAGATTTGGAGGTTGACTTGTGGGCCTACTAAGTTCATACGTACACAAGGTTTCTCAAAAACGAGACTTAGTAAACAATCGACTCTACCAGCGTCAGATCATTAGATGTCAATCTAACGGCAATCGTGCTTCTTCAGTCTCTGATCTTCCTGCCCCAGCCGCCCAAACCAGCGCCATCGGAACCGCCTGCTCCCGCCTCCCGTGGCCGGCTGTGCTGCCGGGCAAGCCTCATGGCACCATCATACTCGCATCCCTGGCCTGTCTATCCCTCTACTCACCCACACCTCTTGTTATTTTCCAGCGACGACAGCCAAACCAGTCAACCCTCGTACTCTCCACCGCGTGGGCAACCACTGCCGTGTCTTCCCCGGCTCCATGTCGTACCCTTCATAGGCCTCGCTGTCGTCCACCGCCCTGGTGCTCTCGGCGCGGCGTGGTCAACGATATCCATCCAACGTCCGTAGTGCTTCTTCAACCTCTGGTCTTCTTGCCCCAGCCGCCCAAAGCAACGCCGGTCGTGCTGCATGCTCCTGCCTCCCGTGGCCGGCTGTGCTGCCGCGGAGGCCTCACCGCCCCCCATACTACTCCCACCGCTGGCTAGGCCATCCCTCTAGTCACCCACTCCCCCTGTTATTCTGCGGCGAGGACAGCCTCACACTGCAGCCGAACCAGTGAACCCTCGTACTCCTCTCCGCGTGGGCATCCACTGCCGCGTCTTCCCCGGCTCCGCGTCGTCCCCTTCCTAGGCCTCGCTGTCGTCCACCGCCATGGTGCTCTCGGCGCGGCATGGTCAATGTGGTCAACGACCGACTTCCATCGGAAGAGTACTGTACATGGAGAGGCTGACAACTGGGTCCACGATAGCCGCAAGGAAGTGCCTCCTTATTACGTGCAAAATAAGTATTCCTGCACCTGACAGCAGGGACCCACCGGACAGGCCACCGGTATTTCACGAAAAAAACGTTTCCCCCTGACTGCTGGGACCCACCGGACGGGCCACCGTATTTTGCGAAAAAAATGTTTCCCCCTAACTGCTGGGACCCACAGGACGGACCATCGTATTTCGTGAAAAAAACGTTCCCCCCGCTGTCAGCCTAGACCCACCAGAAGTGCCTCCTTATTACGCACAAAAAATGAATACTCCCCCTGCTAGCTGGGACCCACCATGGTGGGAGGTTGACTTGTGGGCCTACTAAGTTGACGGGGACGGAGGGCTTTGTCAACTTAGTCAATATGAACGATTCTAGCTCCAGTGACCGTATGATGTCCATCCAACGGCCGTCGTGCTTCTTCAATCTCTGCTCTTCCTGCTCCAGCCGCTCAAACAAGCGCCGGCGAGACTGCCTGCTCCCTCCTCCCCGCGGCCGGTTGTGCTGCCGCGCAGGCCTCACCGCCCCATCGTACTCCCATCGCTGGCCTAGCCATCCCTCTACTCACCCACACGTGATGTTATTGTCCGACGACGGCAAACGAACCAGTAAACCCTCGTACAGTCGTACTCCCCTCCGCGTGGGAAACAACTGCCGAGTCTTCCCTGCCTCCGTGTTGTTCCCTTCCTAGGCCTCGCCGTCGTCCACCGCCCTGGTGCTCTCGGCGCGGCCTGGTTAACATGGTCAATGACCGACATGCATTTGAAGGGGACTGTACGTGGAGAGGCCGACAGCTGGGTCCATGGCCGCACGCAAGGAAATGCCTCCTTATTACGCGCAAAATAATGATTCCTCCACCTGACATCAGGGACCCACCGAAAGGGCCTCTGTATTTCGCGAAAAAAATGCTACCGCCACTGACAGCTTGGACCCACCAGCTATATCTTCGCACGCAAGGAAGTGGCTCCTTATTACACAAAAAAAATGAATACTCCCACTGTTAGCTGGGACCAAGTATAGTGGCGGGCTGACTTGTGGGCCTACTAAGTTGACGGGGACGGAGGGCTTTGTCAACTTAGTCAATATGCATGATTCCAGCTCCAGTGACCGTACGATGTCCATCCAATGGCCGTAGTGCTTCTTCAACCTCTGGTCTTCTTGCTCCAGCCGCCCAAACCAGCGCCGGTCGTGCCTCGTGCTCCTGCCTCCCGTGGCCGGCTGCAATGCGGCGGAGGCCTCACCGCCCCCTACTACTCCACCGCTGGCCTGGACATCCCTCTACTCACCCACACCCCCTGTTATTCTGCGGCGACAACAGCCTCACACCGTAGTGAACCAGTGAACCCTCGTACTCCTCTATGTGTGGGCATCCACTGCCGCGTCTTCCCCGACTCCACTTCGTCCCCTTCCTAGGCCTCACCGTCGTCCACCACCCTGGTGCTCTCGGTGCAGCGTGGTCAACGTGGTCAAGGAACGGCTTCCATCGGACGTGGAATGTACGTGGAGAGGCTGACAGGTAGGTCCACAGCCGCAGCAAGGAAGTGCCTCCTTATTACGCGCAAAATAATTATTCCTCCACCTGATAGCGGGGACCCACCGGACGGGCCATCATATTTCACCAAAAAACGTTTCCCCCTGACTGCAAGGACCCACCAGCTACATCTTCGCACGCAAGGAAGCGCGTCCGAGCAAAAAAAACGATTCGCCCCCTGACTGCTGGGACCCACCAGCTACATCTTCGCACGCAAGGAATTGCCTAATAGTCGGGACCCACCCGGTCGAAGCGTACGTAGCATTGTCATTCTGGTCGCGAACGTGTACGTGCATACTGGTCGATGTAGAGGCGCGCACGTGTCGTAGTAGAGGTGCACATGTAGCATGTACACGTACGTACAACGGCCAGGGTGCAAGAAAGAAAATACGGCCACGTACGTACATACGGGCGGGGTCTCGAATGCCTACTCGCGCATACGTACGGTCAGGGCTCGTGTACATGGCTGGGTCGGAACAGAGAAACTGCGTGTGTTCATGGGGAGGCAACGGAATGCGTCATGTTCATGGGAAGGCAACGAAACACGTCGTGTTCATGGGGAGGCAACGGAACGCGTGGGAGCCAACCGGCTTGGACGGAACAGGCGATGGAAACGAGGCCTGGCGTACCGCAGAACGGAGGAAACGGCCTTGTGTTCGACCGGCCACGTTCGAAATGGGATCCTGTTCATCGGGAGGGGTCTGGCGTACCGCAAAACGGATGAAACGGACCTCCTATGGTCGAAACGGGGGTCCTGTTGATCGGCAGGGGTGTGGCGTACCGCAAAACGGACAAAACGGACTTGTGTTGGAGCGTTATGGTCGAAACAGGGGTCCTGTTCATCGGGAGGGAGGTGGCGTACCGCAAAACGGGACTCCATGGGATACTGTTCATCTCCACCGTCGACCTCCTCCAGCCTCCACGGGCTACCGTCGACCGCCTCCAGCCTCCACGGGCTCCTGTTCATCCAGCCTCCACCGTGCACTACTCCACCGGCTACTGTTAAAACACCCCTCCATGAGCACCCCTTCACCGTCTACTGTTCATCCAGCCCTCCACGGGGTCGTCCTGTTCATCCAGAGGCAACGCCACGGGGTCCTGCATCCACCCCCACCTCTCACTGTTCATCCAACTCCCCCCACAACTCTAACTGTTCATCCAATTGATCGGCTTCAGTTATCAGCAGTAGCGAAGGAATCGCTCGATCAGGTTCAGTTAACAACCATTGATCGATCGCTCGGGTTCAGTAACGCGTAACTTGCAGTGCAATCGCTCGGGTTCAGTTAGAGCCCAACGCCTCGCTCTGGTTCAGTTAGAGCCAACGCCTCGCACACACGCGCGTACGTGTACAAGAGAAACGCACATCGCTCGGCCCCCGACCACCCACCATTAGGAACTAGCTGAAATTTTCCTCGCCCTCGCTTCTACCATGGTTTTTTCCGTCATGGACGGCCCAAAGAATGTCATGCAGCTGCGTCTCCGGCCCGCCCAGGACGAAAAGCCCATTTTCTGTCATGATTTTTTGTCATAGAAGTAGGAGCCCACCACATCTATGATGATACCGGGTTTTGTCACAATTATAGTCATAGAAGTGTCAAATGTATGCCAGAATTTTTCTTCATTCGACCCAAAATGTCACAGATGTGTCTTTTTTTTGTAGTGCGTGCACGCCCCTCCACCCACCGTGGCGCCGGTCCCCGTGCATTTGGCTGCACCCGCCGCGCCCGTGCCCATGCGCGTACCCCCTCAACGGCATGGGATGCCGCCATTGATCGCTACCTGTCAGCGCCCCAGCTGCCATCCTCCCGCACCCCGCCTGTCGATCGCACGACGACATGATGTTTGATTTACTGGTGAAGAACATTCTATGCTGCCTTGAAGACTTCAACAACAGCGTCCTGGAGGACAACAACGACAAGGATGGCACGGCACGCCGCCTCCGCCGCCGCCGGATATAGTTTTTTTCTTGGATTTAATACTGTATCTCGATCATACGAATATAAATTCGCAGTGTGACTGAATGAAGTATATGGTTTGAGCGAACTTGCATTTTTCTCTCTTAATGTACAGACTTATCAAATGATTTTCTTATGAAAAAACGTCAATGGTTTTTAAATATAAAACACTCACCGCAAACGTTTTAGTTAAAACACCTGTATGCAAATCGGCAGCTTCCCTAGGAAGCCAAGGGAAAATGGGCCAAGCAGGATTTATGCAGCTCTTGACCGCAAACATTTTAGATAGAACACCCGTATGCAAAGTGAGAGCAGGATTTATGCATCTCTTAAACGCAAATGGTTGTTCTGGATGACCCATGTGCAACCACTTACAAACAATTTGGTAAGATTTTGCATCTGTCATATTGGGTATGTTGCCATTTGTCAAACTAGAAAGATTGAGATTCGTTGATCTAGTAACATTGCCATTTTGTCAACCTTGTAACACTGCGATTTGTTGAAATATGCAGTTAAAAATCACTAGCAGTATCTAATTTTTGCAACTAAAATTCAGTAATTAAGCATAGATTTCATTCACAGATTAAGCAGTCATTCTTTATACAAACAGTTCAACTCGACAGCTGAACCGACCAATTTTCCGTAATTGTTGCCAACCACGTACTGAAATAGCTAGTTCTACTTTATATACCAGATAATTTTAAGTACATTGTACAGTTCCACCACATCTATAGTCAAATGAACTGAACAAAATAGCCCCTAAATACTACTAACTACTATGGAGGGGCTTTGTACTACTTCCGGCAGCCTCTCCTTTGCCGAGCGTGCTCAGTAAGAGGCAGAGGAGGATGAGCCTACCGACGAGCTGGACAACTGTAATACGGTGTCTGCCGCTGCTGCACCTTCAGCAATGCTCACCTCGAACGCCCTCTACCGCTCCAGACGACCCCTCTGAAAGTGCTGGTTCTCCTTGTAGATCTCCTGATTCCTCGCCTCTGCATCGGTGAGTGCCGCGGCCATGGCGGCGGTAAGGCTCTTTGCATGCTCGACGAGGCGCTCCTCCTCCTTCCGTAGGAACTCGATGTAGCGCGCAAGGTCACTACCGCATGTGCGGGCCTCCACCTCCGCCTCCCTCCTTTGGGCGGTGGTGGCGGAAAGGGTGGTGATCCCGGTGGTCGATGGTGGGCTGGCGGCTGGGGCGTCCAATGATGAGGTGGCGTCCACGACCACCACCTCCCGCCTTCAGCCGCGGCGGCGGAGCAGGTGATGGCCACAGTGGTCGGCAGTGGGGTGGCGGCCATGACGGCCACCTCCCGCCTTCGGGCCATGGCGGCGAAGCGGGTGATGGCCCTGGATTTCGATGGTGGTGTGGTGGCAACGGCGGCCGGCAATAGCTGCCAACGGGTAGCGGTGGCGGAGCGTGTGGTGGGTGTTCCGCGCACACCCAACAAGGACGCCACGCGCACTACACTATGCCAGGGACTGCACCGCCGCTGCGGTGTAGCCTCCCAGCTGGACCTGTTGTCTGATGACGGCGGAGTGGCTGAGCAACCACGACAGACCGGTGCCTTTGGCGATTATGGGAGAAGTAGACAAGATAAGCTACAAGGAGGGAGGGGAAAATGCGATGCTGGACTCGCCGGCCGTGAGGGTTTATATAGAAGGCGGGTAAGCATTGGGATTTTTAGGGATTTCACCGAGATGGGCAGGAAGCTTGCATAGGAACCTGTGAGTTTGCGCGGGAATGGGCTCACCGACGATTCATTGGCGCCACCGTTTGGCCAAAAGAACGCCCCCGCGTGCTGCGCAAGCTTGCGCTGTAAGCCTACTGCGGCAGCGGTGTGACAAGACGTGCGAGAGGAGGACGAAAGGCCACATACACATATGGTTAATAAAAAAAGGTTTGCGATTTAAATACCTACTATACCCCCGTCCTGGTTTATAAGTAGGAAACAAATAATACGAATGCATGTCACCAAATATTATATAGTTGGATTCGTATTTGAACACAGTTTCCAGTTATATAATATTTCGTTGGTTAAATTTGAGGGTAAAGTGTGGCACATAATATAAAGAGGACTATAGACCAAGACGGAGGTAGTAGCACACGACTGCTGTCTACGCAGCGATGCAAGTGTCGACTAGCTTGTAGGTGACCATTTCCTGCATGTTCAACTACTCTATGCCTGTGGTTGCTTCCGGGTGAGGCGGCCACGCCGCGCTCTGCTCGTGTCCCGCTGTGCGCTCTCTGCTCTCGCGTCCCTCCGGGTGCTCGGCCCTCTTCCCTCCACGCGAGCTGCTAGTGTTTGAGGCTAGTGCACGATCATGCACGTTCGTGTGCATGCGGTTGTGCCGGGCGCGGTGCAACAATGCAGTTACCCACTGCAAAAACTGTCATGCGGACGCGCCGAGAATCCAGGCCGCGCTGCCCCCATTTATTCCTGCGGCCATTTACCTACATCTCTCGCGTCACAGGACACAATAAGCACACCCACGACGACACATACAAAGAGGACATCCAACGGTTACAATGGAGATCCCCGTGGCTTCAATGGCGCTCCTAGCGGCCGACGATGACAACGGCGGGCATTTCACCACGCATCAGGTAGTGGACACCCACGTGACTGATACGTCTCCAATGTATCTATAATTTTTTATTGTTCCATGCTATTATATTATCTGCTTTGGATGTTTAATGGGGATTAATATGTTATTTTATATTATTTTTGGGACTAACCTATTAACCAAGGGACTAGTGCCAGTTTCTGTTTTTTTTGCCTATTTAGAGTTTTGCAGAAAAGGAATACCAAACGGAGTCCAAACGGAATGAAACCTTCGCGATGATCTTTCTTGGACCGAAAGCAAACCAGAAGACTTGGAGATGAAGTCGGAGACGCAACGAGGGAGCCATGAGGCAGGAGGGCGCGCCCAGGGGGTAGGGCGCCCCCACCCTCGTGGGCGCCTCGTGGCTCCCCTAACCTATTTCTTTTGCCTATATATACTCTTATACCCTGAAAACATCAGGGGAGCCACGAAACCACTTTTCCACTGCCGCAACCTTCTGTACCCGTGAGATCCCATCTAGGGACCTTTTCTAGCATCCTACCGGAGGGGGATTTGATCACGAAGGGCGTCTACATCACCACCATTACCTCTTCGATGAAGCATGAGTAGTTTACCACAGACCTTCGAGTTCATAGTTATTAGCTAGATGGCTTCTTCTCTCTCTTTGATTCTCAATACCATGTTCTCCTCGATGTTCTTGGAGATCTATTCGATGTAATATTCTTTTGCAGTGTGTTTGCCGAGATCCAAAGAATTGTGGATTTATGATCAAGATTATCTATGAATATTATTTGGTTCTTCTCTAAATTTTATATGCATGATTTGATATCTTTGCAAGTCTCTTTGAATTATAGGTTTAGTTTGGCCTACTAGATTGATATTTCTTGCAATGGGAGAAGTGCTTAGCTTTGGGATCAATCTTGCGGTGTCCTTTCCCAGTGATAGTAGGGGCAGCAAGGCACGTATTTTATTGTTGCCAGCGAGGAAACAAGATGGGGTTTTCATCATATTGCTTGAGTTAATTCCTCTACATCATGTCATCTTGATGCAAAGGCGTTACTCTATTCTTTATGAACTTAATACTCTAGATGCATGCTGGATAGCGGTCGGTGTGTGGAGTAATAGTAGTAGATGCAGGTAGGAGTCGGTCAACTTGACACGAACATGATTCCTATGTTCATGATCATTGCCATTGATATCGTCATAACTATGCGCTTTTCTATCAATTGCTCGGCAATAATTCGTTCACCGACCGTAATATTTGCTATCTTGAGAGAAGCCACTAGTGAAACCTATGGCCCCTGGATCTCTTTTCCATATTATTAAATCTCGTTTACATCTTGCTAGTTTCCAATCTATTATTTTGCAATCTTTACTTTCTAATCTATAAACCAAAAATACCAAAAGTATTTACTTTACCATTTATCTATCTCTATCAGATCTCACTTTTGCAAATGACCGTGAAGGGATTGACAACCCGTTTATCGCGTTGGGTGCAAGTGGTTGATTTTTTGTGCAGGTATTCGGTGACTTGTCCATTGTCTCCTACTGGATTGATACCTTGGTTCTCAAAACTGAGGGAAATACTTACGCTACTTTGCAGCATCACCCTTCCCTCTTCAAGGGAAAACAAACGCAAGCTCAAGAGGTAGCAAGAAGGATTTCTGGCACAGTTGCCGAGGAGATCCACGTCAAGTCAAGCCATACCAATTACCCATCATAAACTCTTCTCCCTTGCATTACATTATTTGCCATTCGCCTCTTGTTTTCCTCTCCCCCACTTCTAAAATGATTTTTGAAAACCTTTGCCTTCTCTTCGCCCCTCTTTTGTTCGTCCCTTTTCGCTTGCTTCTTGTGTGCTCATGTGTTAGATCGCTTGATTCGCCTTCATGGCTAGTCCTCCTATCATTGTCAGTACTCCCGATAATGAAGTTCTCAATTTTAAACAAAGGGAGGGAGAAAATCTAAATGATGCTTAGAACAGAATTTGCAATGCTCAAAATAGATCTACTAGAAAGCAATCTACTTCCGTTCTTCTCCGCAATTTTTATGTAGGCATTACTCCTTGGAATAGATATGTTCTTGACACCATTACTGGAGGGAATTTCTTGGGAAGCCATACTTTTGATTCTTATAATGCCATGATAGATTTTTTAGGCCCACCACCTCTTTTGGTTAACGGAACTATTTTAACCTTGGAACATGTGATGCAAATACATGATATTATTGAGAATAAAATTGCTACTGTAGAGTTAATCGAAAATCTGGAGAAAAAGATTCATAATCAAATTACTCAATATGGATCTAAGGTAGGAGTTACGCTTAAGAATCTTAGAGAAAAGCAACCCATAGTTAATGAAAAGATAGATCAAGATTCTTCAAGATTTGATAAACTCGAAGATATTATTACCAACTTGGGTTCCACTTTTTCTGCTGTTAAAAATACCTCGAACCCTCTTCATGCCAAAGTTGCCAAGTTTATTTACGTTCCTAAGAATAAGGGTGAATCTTCTAGTTAGGAAAATGAAGATCTCAAATCAATAAGTGTTCACCCCATTTTTTCGATATTATTAAGGAACCTTTTGCCACAAATGAATTTCTTGATTTCTTGCCTAGGAGTTTGATCATTGAAAAAACCAAAGAACCTCCTAAGGGTTATACGTGTTCAATTGAAGAATTGCATATCGAAGATGGCAATACCTAGATCTATTCGCGTTTTTATGCCTAACTAGGGGCGTTAAACGATAGCGCTTGTTGGGAGGGAACCCAATTTTTTTGTTCTTTACTTTTTGATCCTGTTTAGTAATAAATAATTCATCTAGCCTCTCGTTAGATGTGGTTTTATGTTTTAATTAGTGTTTGTGCCAAGTAAGACCTTTGAGATAGTTGTTCCTGCTGAAAATCAGAAACTTTTGTGCTTAGTAAATTAGTTTTTTTTAAATTCACAGAAACGTGCTTTTTATGTGATTCGTTTTTCTATGGATTTGTACAAAAATTTCTCGGGTTTTCCTAATTTTGTAGGAGTTTTAGAATTTCATAAGTATTCGAGAGTTACAGATTACTATAGACTGTTCTGTTTTTGACAGATTCTGTTTTTCGCGTGTTGTTTGCTTATTTTGATGAATCTATGAGTAGTATCCAGGGGTATGAAACATAGAGAAGTTGGAATACAGTAGATTTGACACCAATATAAATAAAGAATGAGTTCACAACAGTACCTTAAAGTGGTGATTTATTTTCTTATACTAACGGAGCTCATGAGATTTTCTGTTGAGTTTTGTGTTGTTAAGTTTTCAAGTTTTGAGTAAGGATTTGATGGACTATGGAATAAGGACTGGCAAGATCCTAAGCTTGGGGATGCCCAAGGAACCCCAAGGTAAAATTCAAGGACAACCAAAAGCCTAAGCTTGAGGATGCCCTGGAAGGCATCCCCTCTTTCATCTTCGTCTATCGGTAACTTTACTTGAGGCTATATTTTTATTCACCACATGATATGTGTTTTGCTTGGAGCGTCTTGTATGATTTGATTCTTTGCTTTTTAGTTTCCCACAATCATCCTTGCTGTACACACCTTTTGGGAGAGACACGCATGAATCGTGATTTATTAGAATACTCTATGTTCATCACTTATATCTTTTCAGCTAGACAATTTGACTCTAGTGCTTCACTTATATCTTTTAAGAGCACGGTGGTGGTTTTATTTTATAGAAATTGTTGAACTCTAATGCTTCACTTATATTATTTTTAGAGTCTTTTAGAACAGCATGGTAATTCGCTTTGGTTATAAAATTAGTCCTAATATGATGGGCATCCAAGATGGGTATAATAAAAAAAATCATATGAAGTGCATTGAATACTATGAGAAGTTTGATTCTTTATGATTGTTTTGAGATTTGAAGATGGTGATATTAAAGTCATGCAAGTTGAGTAGTTGTGAATTTGAGAGATACTTGTGTTAAAGTTTGTGATTCCCGTAGCATGCACGTATGGTGAACCGTTATGTGATGAAGTTGGAGCATGATTTATTTATTGATTGTCTTCCTTATGAGTGGCGGTCGGGGACGAGCGATGGCCTTTTCCTAGCAATCTATCCCCCTATGAGCATGCACGTAGTACTTTGTTTTGATAACTAATTGATTTTTGCAATAAGTATGTGAGTTCTTTATGAGTAATGTTGAGTCCATAGATTATACGCACTCTGACCCTTCCACCATTCCTAGCCTCTCTTGTGTCGCTCAATTTTCGCTGATACCATACACCCACCATATACCTTCCTCAAAACAGCCACCATACCTACCTATTATGGCATTTACATTGCCAATCCGAGATATGTTGTCATGCAACTTTCCACCGTTCCATTTATTATGACACGCTCTATCATTGTCATATTGCTTTGCATGATCATGTAGTTGACATCGTATTTGTGGCAAAGCCAACGTTCATAATTTTTCAGACATGTCACTCTTGAATCATTGCACATCCCAGTACTCCGCCGGAGGCATTCACATAGAGTCATATTTTGTTCTAAGTATTGAGTTGTAATTCTTGAGTTGTAAGTAAATAAAAGTGTGATTATCTTCATTATTGGAGCATTGTCCCATGTGAGGAAAGGATGATGGATACTATGATTCCCCCACAAGTCGGGACGAAAAAAAGTGGCCATAAGAAGAAGAAGAAGAAGAGAAGACCAAAAAACAAAAAATGAGAGAAAAAGAGAGAAGGGGCAATGCTACTATCATTTTACCACACTTGTGCTTCAAAGTAGCACCATGATCTTCATGATAGAGAGTCTCCTATGTTGTCACTTTCATATACTAGTGGGAATTTTTCATTATAGAACTTGGCTTGTATATTCCAATGATGGGCTTCCTCAAATTGCCCTAGGTCTTCGTGAGCAAGCTAGTTGGATGCACACCCACTTAGTTTCTTTTTGAGCTTTCATACACTTATAGCTCTAGTGCATCCGTTGCATGGCAATCCCTACTCACTCACATTGATATCTATTGATGGGCATATCCATAGCCCATTGATACACCTAGTTGATGTGAGATTATCTTCCTCCTTTTTGTCTTCTCCACAACCACCATATTCTATTCCACCTATAGTGCTATGTCCATGGCTCACACTCATGTATTGCGTGAAGATTGAAAAAGTTTGAGAACATCAAAAGTATGAAACAATTGCTTGGCTTGTCATCGGGGTTGTGCATGATTTAAATATTTTGTGTGATGAAGATAGAGCATAGCTAGACTATATGATTTTGTATCTTTGGCCATGTTATTTTGAGAAGACATGATTGCTTTGTTAGTATGCTTGAAGTATTATTATTTTTATGTCAATATTAAACTTTTATCTTGAATCTTTCGGATCCGAACATTCATGCCACAATAAACAAAATTACATGGATAAATATGTTAGGTAGCATTCCACATCAAAATTTCTGTTTTTATCATTTACCTACTCGAGGACGAGCAGGAATTAAGCTTGGGGATGCTTGATAATTTTTGATTGTTCCATGCTATTATATTATCTATTTTGGATCTTTAATGGGCATTAATATGCTATTTTATACTATTTATGGGACACATCTATTAACCGAGGGGCCAGTGGCAGTTTTTGTTTTTTTGCCTATTTTAGAGTTCTACAGAAAAGGAATACCAAACGGAGTCCAAACGGAATGAAACCTTCACCATGATATATCTTGGACCGAAAGCAAACCAGAAGACTTGAAGATGAAGTCGGAGACGCAACAAGGAAGCCACGAGGCAGGAGGGTGCGCCCAGGGGGGTAGGGTGCGCCCCCCACCCTCGTGGGGCCCTTGTGGCTCCCCTGACCTAGTTCTTTCGCCTATATATACACTTATACCCTGAAAACATCAGGGGAGCCGCGAAACCACTTTTCCACCGCCGCAACCTTCTGTGCTCCTAAGATGCCATCTGGGGACCTTTTTCCAGCATCCTTCCAGAGGGGGATTCGATCACGAAGAGCTTCTACATCAACACCATTCCCTCTCTGATGAAGCGTGAGTAGTTTACCACAGACCTTCGGGTCCATAGTTATTAGCTAGATGGCTTCTTCTCTCTCTTTGATTCTCAATACCATGTTCTTCTCGATGTTCTTGGAGATCTATTCGATGTAATATTCTTTTGCGGTGTGTTTGACGAGATCCGATGAATCGTGGATTTATGATTAAGATTATCTATGAATATAATTTGGTTCTTCTCTGGATTCTTATATGCATGATTTGATATCTTTGCAAGTCTCTTCAAATTATCGGCTTAGTTTGGCCTACTAGATTGATCTTTCTTGCAATGGGAGAAGTGCTTAGCTTTGGGTTCAATCTTGCGGTGTCCCTTCCCAGTGACAGTAGGGGCTGCAAGGCACGTATTGTATTGTTGCCATCGAGGATAACAAGATGGGTTTTCATCATATTGCTTGAGTTAATTCCTCTACATCATGTCATCTTGATGCAAAGGCTTTACTCCATTCTTTATGAACTTAATAATCTAGATGCATGCTGGATAGCGTTCGGTGTGTGGAGTAATAGTAGTAGATGCAGGCAGGAGTCGATCTACTTGACATAGACGTGATTCCTATGTTCATGATCATTGCCTTAGATATCATCATAACTATGCGCTTTTCTATCAATTTCTTGGAAGTAATTCATTCACCCACTATAATATTTGCTATCTTGAGAGAAGACACTAGTGAAACCTATGGCCCCCGGGTCTGTAACAGCCTGGATTTTGGCCCTTTTCTTTTTCTTTTGATTTATTTGGTTTTTACTGTGTTTTTCTTTTTGGAGTGGTTCTGTGGCCTTGTCACCTGGGAAATCATCCTCATTCCTCCTCAAAAGTGGCTCATCAATCTCTAAACCTTGCCAAGATCATGTCACTTCACTCCTTGACCAAACCCTAAACTCTTTTTCTAGGGAAAATTCCTTTTTCATTAAAGGAATAACCCTATCTGCCCTAGGTTATGAAGCAACCTATATTTCTGTCCATCCGAAAATCACCAAATAATTCTCATAATTCCTTTGGGTCATATATAGCTCAAATATGCCCAAACATTTCTTTGGCCATTTCAAAAATAATTCCCCAATATTCCTTTTTCTATTCTGCCCTGAATGGCACTTTGTGAAGGAAGTGTCATTTATATTTCTCCTAGTGGCTCCCAACCTTTTCGGGCATGTTTATATGTCCAAATAATTGCCTCATGCACAAGTTCAAATTTATTTGCCATGCTAATCTTCCTCAGTGAATTTTCAAAGTTTCTGTCAGACAGAAGGCTTTGTGAAGGAAGTACTAGCTAGGAGTATCCAAATGAGTTGAACTTTTGCACAATCCTTAATGTGCTAATATTAACCCCCTCAACCCATTTGCAGCCCCATCCAATCATCTATGTGAGCACAAGAGCAAATCTTTGATTCTGGCAATATTTTCAGGTTGTGAAGCAAGTGCATTTTATATTGCTTAAAAAATCCTGATAAATTACCATATCATACTTATACCCATAAAACATCTCTCCACCCATTTTGGCATCATTTAATTGATCCATTTGACAACCAAAATTCTTCCAAGTTTCTGGTCAGCAGAGATGTTTGTGAAGCAAGTACCATTTTGGCTTGGCCAATTGGTATGAGACTTTTTTGAGCATCTTCATATGACCAAATGACTAAGCCTTGCCAAGTTGGAGTTCAAGTGGCATCACCATTTGAGTGCATCATCTTAATCTAGTTTCTAACCAGATTATGTGGTTGTTAAGCAACTACATTAAATCTTTATCCAAATCTTCTCAAAATTACCAGGATGAAAGTCCTTCTTTATCTCAACCTAGCAGACAACTCCTTTGCTCCCAAAACCCTTCCTGTTGATCACCAGTGCTCACCCAAGTTTACTGCAGTAAACTTTAGAGGGTGATAACCTTTTAACCGTAGCAGTTTTAACCAAACTACAACCTTAGTTACAACCTACCCAGGAAGGACTAAACCCCAGACATCGTTTGGCATCGTTGGTGGCATTGTGTGCACCAGTGTGCGCGGTGACCATTGCCCTGGCGTGCAATAAACGCGCTCTGGATCGTCCCCAGTGTTGTGCTCGTCCGTTCTCTCCTCGTCTCGGTTCACCAGCATGTCCAGTGGCCTCCTCGTGATCGACTGCATCGCCCTGAGCCCTTGCCCCCTCCATCCGCTTGCTCATCGATGCTCGCCTCTGCGTGACCACGGGCGAACATTGGCATTTTGATTCTCTTCGTCGCCATCGTCTTCCTCCCTGTGCCCCCTTGGCCTCCTCCGCCCTATGAGAGCCTCCACTGCTCCTCCTATGTCATCTACCCCTCGAGTTCATGCGCGCGAGCACGCGTCCATGGTGTCAGACACGCGTCCGCGGCGGTGCCAGCTCGGCCCCCTTGCCCCACAGCTATATAAGCCCACCCCAAGGCCTCTCGACCTCACCACTAGCCTCCTGCACCTCCTCTAGCCCTGCCCATGCACTTCCTCGAGCTCGAGACACCCTCCTCGACGACCATCGCCACCATGGCCGCCACGGTGCTCCACCTAAATTCCCGCGAGCCGCGCCTCCTCTCCCTGTTCTAACACCATCAGTAGATCCCCACTACTCCGGCGACCATCCCCAGGTCCTCTCCCCCTCGCTGGAGCTCCAGTTGCCGCGAGCCCAACTCCACCCGAAGCCTGTTGGGGAACATTGTAGAAAATAAAAAAAATTCTTACGATTTCACCAAGATCCATCTATGAGTTCATCTAAGCAACGAGTGAAAGGAGAGATGCATCTACATACCACTTTGTAGATAGCGAGCGGAAGCGTTCAAAAAGAACGGGGTTGAGGTAGTCGTTCTCGTCGTGATCCTATCACCGGAGATCCTAGCGCCGAATGCACGGCACCTCCGCGTTCAACACACGTACGGTCAGCGTGACGTCTCCTCCGTCTTGATCCAGCAAGGGGGAAGAAGAGGTTGATGATGATCCAGTAGCATGACGCCATGGTGGTGGATGCAGCAGAACTCCGGCAGGGCTTCGCCAAGCTGCTGCGGGAGGAGAACGAGGTGTAGCAGGGGGAGGGAGGCGCCAAGACACAGGGTGCGGCTGCCCTCCCCCCTGCCCTCCTTTATATAGGCCCCTAGGGGGGGCGCCGGCCCTGGGAGATGCAATCTCCCAAGGGGGGCGGCGGCCAGGGGGGTTGGAGTACCCCCCAAGGCAGGTGGTGCGCCTCCCCCCCTAGGGTTTTCAACCCTAGGCGCAAGGGAGGCCCAAGGGGGGCGCACCAGCCCACTAGGGGCTAGTTCCGCTCCCTTCAGCCCACGAGGCCCTCCGAGATAGATGGCCCCACTTGGTGGACCCCCGGGACCCTTCCGGTGGTCCCGGTACAATACCGGGTGACCCCGAAACTTTCCCGATGGCCGAAACAGCACTTCCTATATATAATTCTTTACCTCGGACCATTCCAAAACTCCTCGTGACGTCCAGGATCTCATCTGGGACTCCAAAAAACATTCGGTTTGCTGCATACTCATATTCATACAACCCTAGCATCACCGAACCTTAAGTGTGTAGACCCTACGGGTTCGGGAGACATGCATACATGACCGAGACGGCTCTCTGGTCAATAACCAACAGTGGGATCTGGATACCCATGTTGGCTCCCACATACTCCTCGATGATCTCATCGGATGAACCACGATGTCGAGGATTCAAGCAACCCCGTATACTATTCCCTTTGTCAGACGGTATGTTACTTGCCCGAGATTCGATCGTCGGTATCACAATACCTCGTTCAATCTCGTAGCCGGCAAGTCACTTTACTCGTATCGTAATGCATGATCCCGTGACCAGACAATGGGTCACTTTGAGCTCATTATGATGATGCACTACCGAGTGGGCCCAATGATACCTCTCCGTAATACGGAGTGACAAATCCCAGTCTCGATCCGTGTCAACCCAACAGACACTTTTAGAGATACCTGTAGTGCACCTTTATAGTCACCCCGTTATGTTGTGACGTTTGATACACCCAAAGCACTCCTACGGTATCCGGGAGTTACACGATCTCATGGTCTAAGGAAAAGATACTTGACATTGGAAAAGCTCTAGCAAAACGAACTACGCAATCTTGTGCTATGCTTAGGATTGGGTCTTGTCCATCACATCATTCTCCTAATGATGTGATCCCGTTATCAACGACATCTAATGTCCATAGTCAGGAAACCATGACTATCTGTTGATCAACGAGCTAGTCAACTAGAAGCTTACTAGGGACATATTATGGTCTATGTATTCACACGTGTATTATGATTTCCGGATAATACAATTATAGCATGAATAAAGACAATTATCATGAACAAGGAAATATAATAATAATCTTTTTATTATTGCCTCTAGGGCATATTTCCAACAGTCTCCCACTTGCACTAGAGTCAATAATCTAGTTACATTGTGATGAAACGAACACCCATAGAGTTCTGGTGTTGATCATGTTTTGCTCGCGAGAGAGGTTTAGTCAATAGATCTGCGACATTCAGATCCGTATGTACTTTGCAAATATCTATGTCTCCATCTTGAACATTTTCATGGATGGAGTTGAAGCGACGCTTGATGTGCCTGGTCTTCTTGTGAAACCTGGGCTCCTTGGCAAGGGCAATAGCTCCAGTGTTGTCACAGAAGAGTTTGATTGGCCCCGACGCATCGGGTATGACTCCTAGGTCGGTGATGAACTTCTTCACCCAAATTGCTTCATGTGCTGCCTCCGAGGCTGCCATGTACTGCGCTTCACATGTAGATCCCGCCACGACGCTCTGCTTGCAGTTGCACCAGCTTACTGCTCCACCATTCAACATATACACATATCCGGTTTGTGACTTAGAGTCATCCAGATCTGTGTCGACGCTAGCGTCGACGTAACCCTTTACGGCGAGCTCTTCGTCACCTCCATAAACGAGAAACATGTCCTTTGTCCTTTTCAGGTACTTTAGGATATTCTTGACCGATGTCCAGTGTTCCTTGCCGGGATTACTTTGGTACCTTCCTACCAAACTTACGGCAAGGTTTACATCAGGTCTGATACACAGCATGGCATACATAATAGATCCTATGGCTGAAGCATAGGGGATGACACTCATCTCTTCTTTATCTTTTGTCGTGGTCGGGCATTGAGCTGAGCTCAATCTCACACCTTGCAATACAGGCAAGAACCCTTTCTTGGACTGATCCATTTTGAACTTCTTCAAAATCTTATCAAGGTATGTGCTTTGTGAAAGACCTATGAGGCGTCTTGATCTATCCCTATAGATCTTGATGCCTAATATGTAAGCAGCTTCTCCAAGGTCCTTCATTGAAAAACACTTATTCAAGTAGGCCTTAATGTTGTCCAAAAGCTCTATATAATTTCCCATCAAAAGTATGTCATCTACATATAATATGAGAAATTCTACAGAGCTCCCACTCACTTTCTTGTAAACGTAGGCTTCTCCATAAGTCTGCATAAACCCAAACGCTTTGATCATCTCATCAAAGCGAATGTACCAACTCCGAGATGCTTGCACCAGCCCATAAATGGATCGCTGGAGCTTGCATACTTTGTTAGCATTCTTAGGATCGACAAAACCCTCCGGCTGCATCATATACAATTCTTCCTTAAGATGCCCGTTAAGGAATGCCGTTTTGACGTCCATCTGCCATATCTCATTATCATAGTATGCGGCAATTGCTAACATGATTCAGACGGACTTCAGCTTCGCTACGGGAGAGAATGTCTCATCGTAGTCAACCCCTTGAACTTGCCGATAACCCTTAGCGACAAGTCGAGCTTTATAGACGGTAATGGACCATCCGCGTCCGTCTTCTTCTTAAAGATCCATTTGTTTTCTATCGCTCGCCGATCATCGGGCAAGTCTGTCAAAGTCCATACTTTGTTTTCATACATGGATTCTATCTCGGATTGCATGGCTTCAAGCCATTTGTTGGAATCTGGGCCCGCCATCGCTTCTTCATAGTTCGAAGGTTCATCGTTGTCTAACAACATGATTTCCAGGACAGGGTTGCCATACCACTCTGGTGTGGAACGTGTCCTTGTGGACCTATGAGGTTCAGTAGCAACTTGATCCGAAGTACCTTGATCATCATCATTAATTTCCTCTCCAGTTGGTGTAGGCACCACAGGAACATTTTCCTGAGCTGTACTACTTTCCGGTTCAAGAGGTAGTACTTCATCGAGTTCTACTTTCCTCCCACTTACTTCTTTCGAGAGAAACTCCTTTTCCAGAAAGGATCCATTCTTAGCAACAAAGGTCTTGCCCTCGGATCTTAAGTAGAAGGTATACCCAATGGTTTCCTTAGGGTATCCTATGAAGACGCATTTTTCCAACTTGGGTTCGAGCTTTTCAGGTTGTAGTTTCTTGACATAAGCATCGCATCCCCAAACTTTTAGAAATGACAGCTTAGGTTTCTTCCCAAACCATAATTCATACGCTGTCGTCTCAACAGATTTAGACAGTGCCCTATTTAAAGTGAATGTAGATGTCTCTAGAGCGTATCCCCAAAATGATAGCGGTAAATCAGTAAGAGACATCATAGATCGCACCATATCCAATAGAGTGCGATTACGATGTTCGGACACACCATAACGCTGAGGTGTTCCAGGCGGCGTGAGTTGTGAAACGATTCCACATTTCCTTAAGTGTGTACCAAATTCGTGACTTAAGTATTCTCCTCCATGATCTGATCGTAGGAACTTTATCTTTCGGTCACGTTGATTCTCTACCTCATTCTGAAATTCCTTGAACTTTTCAAAGGTCTCAGACTTGTGTTTCATCAAGTAGACATACCCATATCTACTCAAGTCATCAGTGAGAGTGAGAACATAACGATATCCTCTGCGAGCCTCAACGCTCATTGGACCGCACACATCGGTATGTATGATTTCCAACAAGTTGGTTGCTCGCTCCATTGTTCCGGAGAACGGAGTCTTGGTCATTTTGCCCATGAGGCATGGTTCGCATGTGTCAAATGATTCATAATCGAGAGACTCTAAAAGTCCATCAGCATGGAGCTTCTTCATGCGTTTGACACCAATGTGACCAAGGCGGCAGTGCCACAAGTATGTGGGACTATCGTTATCAACTTTACATCTTTTGGTATTCATGCTATGAATGTGTGTAACATTACGTTCGAGATTCATTAAGAATAAACCATTGACCATCGGGGCATGACCATAAAACATATCTCTCATATAAATAGAACAACCATTATTCTCGGATTTAAATGAGTAGCCATCTCATATTAAACAAGATCCAGATACAATGTTCATGCTCAAACTTGGCACTAAATAACAATTATTGAGGTTCATAACTAATCCCGTGGGTAAATGTAGAGGTAGCGTGCCGACGGCGATCTCATCGACCTTGGAACCATTCCCGATGTGCATCGTCACCTCGTCCTTCGCCAGTCTCCGCTTATTCCGCAGCTCCTGCTGTGAGTTACAAATATGAGCAACGGCACCGGTATCAAATATCCAGGAGTTACTACGAGTACTGGTAAGGTACACATCAATTACATGTATATCAAATATACCTTTAGTGTTGCCGGCCTTCTTGTCCGCTAAGTATTTGGGGCAGTTCCTCTTCCAGTGACCCTTCCCTTTGCAATAAAAGCACTCAGTCTCAGGCTTGGGTCCATTCTTTGACTTCTTCCCGGCAACTGGCTTACCGGGCGCGGCAACATCTTTGCCATCCTTCTTGAAGTTCTTCTTACCCTTGCCCTTCTTGAACTTAGTAGTCTTATTGACAATCAACACTTGATGTTCTTTCTTGATTTCAACCTCTGCTGACTTCAGCATTGAAAATACTTCAGGAATGGTCTTCACCATCCCCTGCATATTGTAGTTCAACACAAAGCTCTTGTAGCTCGGTGGGAGTGACTGAAGGATTCTGTCAATGACCGCCTCGTCTGGGAGGTTGATCTCCAGCTGGGACAGGCGGTTGTGCAACCCAGACATTTTGAGTATGTGCTCACTGACAGAACTGTTTTCCTCCATCTTACAACTATAGAATTTGTTGGAGACTTCATATCTCTCGACCCGGGCATGAGCTTGAAAACCCATTTTCAGCTCCTCGAACATCTCATATGCTCCGTGTTTCTCAAAACGCTTTTGGAGCCCCGGTTCTAAGCTGTAAAGCATGTCGCACTGAACAAGGGAGTAATCATCAGCACGTGACTGCCAAGCGTTCATAACGTCTTGGTTTTCTGGGATGGGTGCTTCACCTAGCGGTTCATCTAGGACATATGCTTTCTTGGCTGCTATGAGGATGATCCTCAGGTTCCGGACCCAGTCCGAATAGTTGCTGCCATCATCTTTCAGCTTGGTTTTCTCTAGGAACGCGTTGAAGTTCATGTTGACATGAGCATTGGCCATTTGATCTACAAGACATATTTTTGCAAAAGTTTTAGACTAAGTTCATGATAATTAAGTTCATCTAATCAAATTATTTAATGAACTCCCACTCAGATTAGACATCCCTCTAGTCATCTAAGTGTTACACGATCCGAGTCGACTAGGCCGTGTCCGATCATCACGTGAGACGGACTAGTCATCATCGGTGAACATCTCCATGTTGATCGTATCTTCCATACGACTCATGTTCGACCTTTCGGTCTCTTGTGTTCCGAGGCCATGTCTGTACATGCTAGGCTCGTCAAGTTAACCCTAAGTGTTCTACATGTGTAAATCTGTCTTACACCCGTTGTATGTGAACGTAAGGATCTATCACACCCGATCATCACGTGGTGCTTCGAAACGACGAACTTTAGGAATGGTGCACAGTTAGGGGGAACACTTTCTTGAAATTATTATAAGGGATCATCTTATTTACTACCGCCGTTCTAAGTAAACAAGATGCATAAAACATAATAAACATCACATGCAATTATATAGTAGTGACATGATATGGCCAATATCATATAGCTCCTTCGATCTCCATCTTTGGGGCTCCATGATCATCTTTGTCACCGGCATGACACCATGATCTCCATCATCATGATCTCCATCATTGTGTCTTCATGAAGCTGTCACGCCAATGACTACTTCTACTTCTATGGCTAACGCGTTTAGCAATAAAGTAAAGTAATTTACATGGCGTTCTTCAATGACACGCAAGTCATACAAAAATAAAGACAACTCCTATGGCTCCTGCCGGTTGTCATACTCATCGGCATGCAAGTCGTGATTCCTATTACAAGAACATGATCTCATACATCACAATATATCATTCATCATTCATCACAACTTCTGGCCATATCACATCACATGACAATTGCTGCAAAAACAAGTTAGACGTCCTCTAATTGTTGTTGCATCTTTTACGTGGCTACAATTGGGTTCTAGCAAGAACATTTTCTTACCTACGAATAACCACAACGTGATTTTGTCAACTTCTATTTACCCTTCATAAGTACCCTTTTCATCGAATCCGCTCCAACTAAAGTAGGAGAGACAGACACCCGCTAGCCACCTTATGCAACTAGTGCATGTCAGTCGATGGAACCTGTCTAACGTAAGCGTACGTGTAAGGTTGGTCCGGGCCGCTTCATCCCACAATACCGCTGAAACAAGAAAAGACTAGTAGTGGCAAGCAAGTTGACAAGATCCACGCCCACAACAGATTTGTGTTCTACTCGTGCAATAGAGAACTACGCATAGACCTAGCTCATGATGCCACTGTTGGGGAACGTTGCAAAAAATAAAAAAATTTCCTACGGTTTCACCAAGATCCATCTATGAGTTCATCTAATCAACGAGTGAAAGGAGAGATGCATCTACATACCACTTTGTAGATCGCGAGCGGAAGCGTTCAAAAAGAACGGGGTTGAGGTAGTCGTTCTCGTCGTGATCCTATCACCGAAGATCCTAGCGCGAACGGACGGCACCTCCGCGTTCAACACACGTACGGTCAGCATGACGTCTCCTCCGTCTTGATCCAGCAAGGGGGAAGGAGAGGTTGATGATGATCCAACAGCACGACGGCGTGGTCGTGGATGCAGCAGAACTCCGGCACGGCTTCGCCAAGCTGCTGCGGGAGGAGGACGAGGTGTAGCAGGGGGAGGGAGGCGCCAAGACACAGGGTGCAGCTGCCCTCCCCCCTGCCCTCCTTTATATAGGCCACCAGGGGGGGCGCCGGCCCTGGGAGATGCAATCTCCCAAGGGGGGCGGCGGCCAGGGGGGTTGGAGTACCCCCCAAGGCAAGTGGTGCGCCTCCCCACCTAGGGTTTTCAACCCTAGGCGCAGGGGAGGCCCAAGGGGGGGGGGGGTGCACCAGCCCACTAGGGGCTGGTTCCCCTTCCACTTCAGCCCACGGGGCCCTCCGATATAGGTGGCCCCACCCGGTGGACCCCCGGGACCCTTCCGGTGGCCCCGATACAATACCGGGTGACCCCGAAACTTTCCCGATGGCCGAAACAGCACTTCCTATATATATAATTCTTTACCTCCGGACCATTCCGAAACTCCTCGTGACGTCCGAGATCTCATCCGGGACTCCGAACAACATTCGGTTTGCTGCATACTCATATTCATACAACCCTAGCGTCACCGAACCTTAAGTGTGTAGACCCTACGGTTCGGGAGCCATGCAGACATGACCGAGACAGCTCTCCGGTCAATAACCAACAGCAGGATCTGGATACCCATGTTGGCTCCCACATACTCCTCGATGATCTCATCGGATGAACCACGATGTTGAGGATTCAAGCAACCCCGTATACTATTCCCTTTGTCAGACGGTATGTTAGTTGCCCGAGATTCGATCGTCGGTATCCCAATACCTCGTTCAATCTCGTTGCCGGCAAGTCACTTTACTCGTACCGTAATGCATGATCCCGTGACCAGACACTTGGTCACTTTGAGCTCATTATGATGATGCACTACCGAGTGGGCCCAGTGATACCTCTCCGTAATACGGAGTCACAAATCCCAGTCTCGATCTGTGTCAACCCAACAGACACTTTCGGAGATACCTGTAGTGCACCTTTATAGTCACCCAGTTACGTTGTGACGTTTGATACACCCAAAGCACTCCTACGGTATCTGGGAGTTACACGATCTCATGGTCTAAGGAAAAGATACTTGACATTGGAAAAGCTCTAGCAAAACGAACTACACGATCTTGTGCTATGCTTAGGATTGGGTCTTGTCCATCACATCATTCTCCTAATGATGTGATCCCGTTATCAACGACATCTAATGTCCATAGTTAGGAAACCATGACTATCTGTTGATCGACGAGCTAGTCAACTAGAGGCTTACTAGGGACATATTATGGTCTATGTATTCATACGTGTATTACGATTTCCGGATAATACAATTATAGCATGAATAAAGACAATTATCATGAACAAGGAAATATAATAATAATCCTTTTATTATTGCCTCTAGGGCATATTTCCAACAAAGCCCTCCTCCGCCGTGTCCCAGGCCCTGCCTCTCCCAGTGATCCTCAGCGATCATGACCTGTCTGGATGGATCCGCCTAGTGGCGCTGATCACGCCGGTAGGTCGCACGTCGTGGGAGGTGGCCGGAGCTGCCGACAAGCCTTGCCAGAGCTTGCCCCGTCCTCTACTCCGTCGAGCGAGCGCGAGGAGAAGAAGGAGATGGCGCCCCTCCCTGCCAGCTGGCCGCGGGCCCCGCCAGTCAGTGGCTGCGGCGTTGACCCCACCCGGTCCACCTGGATAAGTGGCGGGCCCCGCCTGTAAGTCTCACACATTGACCAGCCCCGCGACGTCAGATAAGTGAAAGTGTATTTTTGTTTTCACTGACCGAAAGCGTATTTCTAACTTTGTGTTTCTCCCTTATCCACTCAGGGACTTGTTTGTGATGAAATTTTTATAGAAAAGTCCCTGAACTTCAACCCTCCATAACTTTTCAACCGTAACTCCGTTTAAGGTGAAACCAATGCTCACTTCTTCGTTTCGTCATGCCCTTTCTGTTCGTGTCACTTTCATTATGTTTTGGCATACTGAAAATGACCATTTTTCCCTTTCCCTATTCAGCCCCCTCCGAGAGAGAATGTTTTCCAGTGATACTTTCCGCGAGCTTCTCGCACTTTCTCCCGGTGATTTCTTCCACGCCAGGCAAGCCACACCCTCCATTTGCGTGATTGCAATGCAGTGGCATGGTTTCACTTATTTGAACTTGTTTAAAATATTGTTTTATCTACTTGTGATTTGTGCATGGCATTTTATCGGAGTATTATTTTGATCTTGTTGATGTCATGCTATTGTTTGGATTACTGGGAGTTATGCTTGAAATTGATGAGTATCATGTTGCCATTGGAGTATTAGTTGCTGGTATTATGATTATTTCCATGGTGATATATGTGATTATCTTTTCGAGTATTACTTTGGATATCATGCTACCTTTGGATTATTAGTGGTTAGTATGATTATTTTGCTAGTTGATGTTCTGTTGCTTGGAGTATTATTTTCGGAGATGATGGTTTCATGTGGATCTTAGCTGGATAGCTTTATTCTGGTCATTGGAGTAGTAGTATTACTATTGTCAGATTCATCATGATAGTAGTGTTGTGCTACCCTTGGAGTATTTTGAGATGATGATATTATGCTTGGATCATTTGTTGGATATTGCTATGACTTGGATTATGGTTTGGTAGTTGACATCGGAGTATCAGTTATCATGGTTATAGATTGGTTTTGATCATGAGGTAATCGAGATGGTATATTGCTTGGCCGGTTAGTCAAAGAGGGATATGGTTATGGAGATCGGAGATGGTGATTTATCAGTATTGGAGTAGCTTCATATCATGCTTAGGAGTTGTTGTTGTATCATGGTAGTTGTTAACTTAATTAACCTGCTTAATGCTATGTTGTTGTCTTGCCTTGATGTTTTTGGTCGTTGTGAGCTTGCAAGTACATTCAATGTACTGACCTGGCGTGTCATGCCAGATTGCAGGTGATGCTTGATTGATTGATTGCTTGTCGTGGTTTCCGTTCATGCGAGCTCGATCATGTCCCAGCCAGAGTCCCTGCGGAGTGGAGTTCACCACCTTCGTTGTTGTTCCGCTGCAATAAGATTTCCGCTGCTAAGAGTTGTTCTGCTGCTAGCATAGAGCAAGTGTAGTATCACAGGCGTAGTGTCGCTGTGCTGATGTGAACCTTTGTAACATCAGACCTTTGTATTTATTCTTGTAATAAGAGCTGATTTGTTCTATGTCAAGCAGTGTCGTATTCCAGAGACTTCTTCTCGATCTCTGGGCTAGAATATGGGGCGTTCCGGTTTCTTTGAGTCGGGGTGCCACAAGCTTGGTATCGGAGCAGGTCTGGCCGTAGGACGCCCTAGTCAGCGCGAGTGGTAGAAACTGGTTGAAATCGGTAGTATAGAGTCTGGCTTGTTTGTTGCATTTGTTGCTGCAGTTATTTGTTGCACAGCATGCATATAGCCTTAGTATTTGTACTAACGGGTTATCTGGTGAGTGTAGCTGGCATCGATTCGGATCCACTACAGCTCAACCTTTGCATTTCTCCAGTTCCTTTTTTCTTTCAGTGTTTGGTGTCATTTCTGTCCCAGCAGACTGATGCCAAGTGATCCCGACACGGTTTGCAAAAATGGTGCTCAGGTATCGCGCTGATGTCTTTCTTTCTGTCCCGTCTATCGATTCGGAGATGGACATGTTTCTATCCTGGGTCGTTCTTTTATTTTGTCGTGTTGGCTACCCTTAATGATCTCGGTTATCAAGAAAGGGGAATGTCAGCAGCCTCAGTTTTTCTCCGCTATCCTATTTCTTGGACGAGTACGGATCTTTTTATGTCTGCTTGATAATAATGTGGTTGCGACCTTCGTGTCCCACTGCATGATTACCGAGTACGTCCTCGCCTCCGAGCTAGTTCAGGTTGCCACCTGGCTAAGCTAGCACTTGGTGTAGCATTGTTTACACCAATTCTTCCACACATTTATTCGTCCTCGTGCACATCGTCACAACATGCTAGATCGTAGAACCGGAGATCCCGCGAAATTTGTGTGCTTAAGTAGGCATGCATATTGTGTGACTAGCAGTAATATGTAACATTGATTGTGTGTGAATTGATTGTTGTTGTGTGCTTTGTTTAGTTGAGTTTTCTTTTGCTTCTTTCTTTTTGGGCCCCGGTGTTACATTATTTTTCCTATAAAGAGTTGCTCATCAACTGACACCGGACTTGAAGAAGCAATAAGGATTTCAAATATTTGGAAGAAGCTCAGCTAAACACTTTGGTCTACCCAGTCAACTGCATTATGGCATTAATATCTGCTCAGAATACCAATGGTGTATTGAATTGATTATCAGCATCAAGTCCCCATCAGTACCAAATCCTCATAGCATTTATGATCCAGCCAGCAGAAAGACAAGTCAGGTACAAGATCAACGATATATTTCCAGACAAAGGTATGAATCATATACAAAATTTTGGCTTAGCAATACATGATGCTTGAAATATGTTATCGTCCGAAATAAAGTCAGATTGTGATATGCTCAAGAAAGACAGTCAAGCCATTTTGCTCATGCAAATAATCAACCTCAGAATATTATGGGCATGTGTATGGATTTCAGTCTGCATATCAGTATGAAGTTTTGGATATACGAAACTCAGTATTCTTCCACATGCTATTGGAAGAAATTTATGATGAAAGGCTCCTCAATTTTTCCTCATTATGATATGTGAACAATTTCCGGCCCACGAAACCCAGTATTTCATAGCAAGACACCTCAGTAAAGGCTTCTGACAGACGGAAATGAATTTTTCTCAACAAGAAAACCTGAGGAGAAGCTTCTCAAGTACGGAACTCAGGATTCTCCAGCACAATAATCAGACCAAGCTTCGTGTGTAAGCTATAGAGCCTTCTTTTGCACAATACATAGACAAAATATTTAAGCAGAAGTTAACAAGTCTTCCTCAGCAAGCTACTCGGATGGCTTCTCTCGTAAGCCATTCAGTCCGCGTCACTACCCCAATATTGCACCGTCCTCAGAGATTATATGATGAGTTGCAAATGTATGGCAGTACCGCTCAAGGACCAGACTTGTAATAAGTTTGTCAGAGGTAAAATTCAGTCAAAACATATGTCTACCGCAAGGATCGAGTGTTCAGTGGCATATCCTTCTTATATATGGTGAGCATGCATCCCCAGTCATGTCAGTCACTCATACGAGATGCGACAGTGATCCAATAGATATACCTAAGAAAAGTAAGGATTCAACAACCTCCCCAGTCAGGCAAAGGAAAATAAGCAGAGATACATCTCATGCGATGCAAGGAGCGATAATATTTGGAGATGACATCGCAGAATCCATAGTCTTGACAATGGTCATCAAGGTCATTATTCCCGCAACTGACAAGGAGATATTATAAAACCTTGTCACCTTGTTGTATGATTGGCCTCAGCAATGAGCTCTGTACCGCTACAAACCCCGGGTATATGTCATATGTGTGCGGACCCAGGTCAGAAAACAAGCACAAGGAATAATGCACTAATCGCATCCATGGTCATACGAAGAATCAAGGACAGGTGTGGCCAAGTTATCTCAGTAAGGTATCCTAACAAAGAAAATCATGACCGTAAAAAGGATGAGACTGAGAACAAAGGTATGATGATTTTTGCACGACCATCAGGGTCTGGATACCCAAGTCAATTGGAGGCCATTATTCCATATGGATCCCAAAGGCATACAATCAAGGGCCTACACCGTCTTACAAGGATTTTCATATCTCGCTGACCCGCTTGACACGGTTAGCGTGGAATATCCAAGTATGTTCTGTCAGATCCAAGATTTCTTTGCAAACTCAGCAGTCTGACTTCAGCGGCAGCATGAAAGCATATCACAGCCTATTACCACAGATGGGTATATCAACCACATGAGAAAAACCAACAGCCGAGCAATCAGCTCAGACCTGGTATACTCATCGACGAAATCAAGTTCATGATCAGTCGGTCAGAAAAGCATTTGTCCGTCAGCCCCCTGTCGGGCCATTCTCAAGATGTAAATAATTGAGGTTCGACACAGCTATATATAACTCCATACACCATTATATTGCTCACGATAGAAGGCAGTCAAATCTTTGGTACATATCTCATGCTCGAGCCAAAGGAATAAATCAAATAAATCAGTGCCACCTATGAGCAGTCAGATCCCGTCAGAAGATGGCCATGATGATTCTCATCATTTATGGAACCCGGAAGATATGCATTTATTTGAAGCAACCATATGACAGAAGTAAAAAGGTGTTCATGACCAAAGGAAGATTTATACTCAGATCTAGCAGACATCACCGCAGATAAGAGAAAATTCACGTCAGTAAAAGGACTTGGAATGTGAGCAAAAACCCGTCAGAATTTGTGGAAAGGTGAAGCAAACAACCCCAGAGCAAGGTAAGTTGATCCTCCGAAATTCTTGTGGGGACAATAAATAAAGGAAAAAAGGTACCCGAGTTGGAAACGGTGTCCTCAAGTTATACTTGTTCCCTGAGCAATCGAATCTCGAGGACGAGATTTCTTTAAGGGGGTAAGAGTTGTAACAGCCTGGATTTTGGCCCTTTTTTTCTTTTGATTTATTTGGTTTTTGCTCTGTTTTTCTTTTTGGAGTGGTATTGTGGCCTTGTCACCTGGGAAATCATCCTCATTCCTCCTCCCAAGTGGCTCATCAATCTCAAAACCTTGCCAAGATCATGTCACTTCACTCCTTGACGAAACCCTAAACTCTTTTTCTAGGGAAAATTCCTTTTTCATTAAAGGAATAACCCTATCTGCCCTAGGTTATGAAGCAACCTATGTTTCTGTCAATCCAAAAATCCCCAAATATTCTCATAATTCCTTTGGGTCATATGTAGCTGAAATATGCCCAAACATTTCTTTGGCCAGTTCAAAAATAATTCCCCAATATTCCTTTTTCTATTCTGCCCTGAATGGCACTCTGTGAAGGAAGAGTCATTTATATTTCTCCTAGTGGCTCCCAACCTTTTTGGGCATGTTTATATGTCCAAATAATTGCCTCATTCACAAGTTCAAATTTATTTGCCTAGCCAATCTTCCTCAGTGAATTTTCAAAGTTTCTATCAGACAGAAGGCTTTGTGAAGGAAGTACTAGCTAGGAGTATCCAAATGAGTTGAACTTTTGCACAATCCTTAATGTGCTCATAATAACCCCCTCAACCCATTTGCAGTCCCATCCAATCATATATGTGAGCACAGGAGCAAATCTTTGATTCTGACAATATTTTCAGGTTCTGAAGCAAGTGCATTTTATACTGCTTCAAAATCTTGATAAATTACCAGATAATTCTTATACCCATAAAATATCTCTCCACCCATTTTGGCATCATTTCATTGATCCATTTGACCACCAAAATTCTGCCAAGTTTCTGGTCAGCAGATATGTTTGTGAAGCAAGTACCATTTTGGCTTGGCCAATTGGTATGAGACTTTTTGAGCATCTTCATATGACCAAATGACTAAGCCTTGCCAAGTTGGAGCTCAAGTGGCATCACCATTTGAGTGCATCATCTTAATCTAGTTTCTGACCAGATTATGTGGTTGTTAAGCAACTACATTAAATCTTTATCCAAATCTTCTCAAAATTACCAGGATGAAAGTCCTTTACCTCAAGCTAGCAAACAACTCCTTTGCTCCCAAAACCCTTCCTGTTGATCACCAATGCTCACCCAAGTTTACTGCAGTAAACTTCAGAGGGTGATAACCTTTTAACCATGATAACTTCAGAGGGTGATAACCTTAGTTACAACCTACCCAGGAAGGACTAAACCCCAGACATCGTTTCGCATCGTTGGTGGCACTGTGTGCACCAGTGCGCGTGGTGACCATTGCCCTGGCGTGCAGTAAATGCACTCTGGATCGTCCCCGGCGCTGTGCTCTTCCGTTCTCTCCTCGTCTCGACTCACCAGCATGTCTAGTGGCCTCCTCGTGATCGACTACATCGCCCCGAGCCCTTGCCCCCTCCGTCCGCTTGCTCACCAACGCTCGCCGCCGCGTGACCACGGGCGAACAGTGGCACGTTGGATCTATTCGTCGCCGTCGTCTTCCTTCCTGCGCCCCCTTGGCCTCCTCTGCCCCGTGAGAGCCTCCACTACTCCTCCTACGTAGTCTACTCCCAATTTCATGCGCGCGAGCACGCGTCCACGGCGCCGGACAAGCGTCCACGGCGGTGCCAGCTCGGCCACCTCACCCCGCGGTTATATAAGCCCACCCCGAGGCCTCTCGACCTCACCACTAGCCTCATGCACCTCCTCTAGCCCCGCCCATGCACTTCCCCGAGCTCGAGACGCCCTCCTCGACCACCATCGCCACCATGGCCGCCATGGTGCTCCACCTAAATTCCGGCGAGTCACGCCTCCTCTCCCTGTTCCAACACCACCAGTAGATCCCCACTACTCCAGCGACCATCCCCAGGTCCTCTCCCCCTCGCCGGAGCTCCATTTTCCGCGAGCCCAACTCCACCCGAAGCTCTCCTCTGCCTTGTCCTAGGCCCCGCCTCTCCTGGTGATCCTCGGCGGCCGTGACCTATCAGGATGGATCCACATAGTCGCGCTGATCACGTCGGTAGGTCGCACGCCGCGGGAGGTGGCCGGAGCCGCCGGCAAGCCTCGCTGGAGCTCGCCCCGTCCTCTGCTCCTTCGAGTGAGCGCGAGGAGAAGAAGAATATGGCACCCCTCCCTGCCAGCTGGCCGCGGGCCCCGCCTGTCAGTGGCTGCGGTGTTGACCCCGCCCGGTCCAGCTGGATAAGTGGAGGGCCCCGCCTGTAAGTCTCACACGTTGACCAGCCCCGCGACGTCTGATATGTGAAAGCGTATTTTTGTTTTCACTGACCGAAAGCGTATTTCTAACTTTGCGTTTCTGCCTTATCCACTCAGAGACTTGTTTGTGATGAAATTTTTATAGAAAAGTCCCTAAACTTCAACCCTCCATAACTTTACAACCGTAACTCTGTTTAAGGTGAAACCAACGCGCACTTCTTCGTTTCATCAAGCCCTTTCTGTTGGTGTCACTTTCATTATGTTTTGGCATACTAAAAATGACCATTTTCCCCTTGCCCTATTCAGCCCCCTCCGAGAGAGAATGTTTTCCGACGATTCTTTCCGCGAGCTTCTCGCACTTCCTCCCGATGATTTCTTCCACCCCAGGCAAGCCACACCCTCCATTTGCATGATTGCAATGCAATGACATGGTTTCACTTATTTGAACTTGTTTAAAGTATTGTTTTAGGTACTTGTGATCTGTGCATGGCATTTTATTGGAGTATTATTTTGATCTTGTTGATGCCATGCTATTGTTTGGATTACTAGGAGTCATGCTTGAAATTGATGAGTATCATGTTGCCATTGGAGTATTAGTGGCTGGTATTATGATTATTTCCATGGTGATATCTGCGATTATCTTTTGGAGTATTACTTTCAATATCATGCTACCTTTGGATAATTTGTGGTTATTATGATTATTTTCATGATGCTAGTTGATGTTCTGTTGCTTGGAGTATTATTTTAGGAGATGATGGTTTCATGTGGATTTTAGCTGGATAGCTTTATTCTGGTCATTGGAGTAGTAGTATTACTGTTGTCAGATGCATCATGATAGTAGTGTTGTGCTACCCTTGGAGTATTTTGAGATGATGATATTATGCTTGGATTATAGTTTGATAGTTGACATTGGAGTATCAGTTATGATGGTTATATTTTTGGGGATAAATTCCGTCATTAAGTTGGTCAGGTGCCACCGAACTAGACTTTTCAAGTGAAACCACATTTGCCGGTATGGGACGACCCTAATGCGGTCTATTGTCGTGCCTCTCGCCGGTGCCTCCAATTAGGGAAGGTTATGGGCGTGTTGTACCCTGGCCCAGTAAGCAGGCATAACCTTCTGAGCCCGTTGTTAAGTTTTTTGCGCGCGTGTCCTCGTGTGGGACGGGCCACAACGGTGGTCGTTGTGTCTTGTGGTAGACACGGGGCCACCCATGACTTAGCCCAGAGGGGAGTGAGTCGGAGTGGCCGGGAGAGTGTCATGGCAGTAGATCGGTTTTGTTGGAACGCCGTTGGTCCACCCGAATGGAAGTGCGAGGCCATGGGTTCTGTGGTGTGGGTACAGTGCGCTACCCCTACAGAGTGTGTGTGTTTAATCTATCGATAGCCGCGTCCTCGGTAATGGGCATGGGTTCGTACTAGGTCACACCGTTCGATCAACACTCACATGACGGAATGACTTATAGGTGATTTATATGTGGATATTTGAGCAAGTGTTTGGCGTGGTTGTGATCGCCGTAAGGATCACGGGCCAAATATTGGTCATGGTAGTGATCACCGTAAGGATCACGGGCTTGATATTGGTCATGGTTGTGATCGCCGTAAGGATCACGGGCCAGATATTGGTCATGGTTGTGATCGCCGTAAGGATCATGGGCCAAATATTGGTCGTGGTTGTGATCACCGGAAGGATCATGGTTACAGTTTGGTTTTGCTCACGAGGTGATCGAGATGGTATATAGCTTGGTCGGTTAGTCAAAGAGGGATATGGTTATGGAGATCGGAGATGGTGATTTATCAATATTGTAGTAGTTTCATATCATGCTTAGGAGTTGTTGTTGTATCATGGTAGTTGTTAACATAATTAACCTGCTTAATGCTATGTTGTTGTCTTGCCTAGATGTTTTTGGTTGTTGTGAGCTTGCAAGTACATTCAATGTACTGACCTGGCGTGTCATGCCAGATTGCAGGTGATGCCATGATTGATTGATTGTTTGTCATGGTTTCCGTTCGTGCGAGCTAGATCGTGTCCCAGCCAGAGTCCCTGCGGAGTGGAGTTCACCACCTTCGTCATTGTTCCGCTGCTAGAAGATTTCCGCTGCTAAGAGTTGTTCCGCTGCTAGCATAGAGCAAGTGTACTATCGCAGGCATAGTGTCACCGTGCTGATGTGAACCTTTGTAACATCAGACCTTTGTATTTATTGTTGTAATAAGAGCTAATTTGTTCTATGTCTAGCAGTGTCGTATTCCAGAGACTTCTCCTCCATCTCCTGGCTGGAATACGGGGCGTTCTAGTTTCTCTAAGCCGGGGTGCCACAGGGTCTCTTTTCCATATTATTAAATCTCGTTTACATCTTGGTAGTTTCCGATCTACTATTTTTGCAATCTTTACTTTCCAATCTATAAACCAAAAGTACCAAAAATATTTACTTTACCGTTTATCTATCTCTATCAGATCTCACTTTTGCAAGTGACCGTGAAGGGATTGACAGCCCCTTTATCTCGTTGGGTGCAAGTGGTTGATTGTTTGTGCAGGTATTCGGTAACTTGTGCGTTGTCTCATACTGGATTGATACCTTGGTTCTCAAAACTGAGGGAAATACTTATGCTACTTTGCTGCATCACCCTTTCCTCTTCAAGGGAAAACCAACGCAAACTCAAGAGGTAGCAGTGAGGGGGAAGGCCCTCTTGGTGGTGTACGCAAATGATCCGATGTCGGTGGAGAGCTCCATCCAAACTATGGAGCAGTTCCTTGCCGAGGACAAATACCAAGTGGTCGGCTTCGACCTCGAGTACACCATTGGTCGTGCCGGGCACAATTAGAAGGATGTCGCCGCTTAGTTGTGCGTGTGACATGATGTCCTCATCTACCACTACCACCTAGCCACAAGGCCTTGTGAGTGTTTCTCCAGGTTTACCAACAACTTCGAATACAGTTTCGCTACGGTGGACACCACCAACGATCTAAAAGCGCTCAAGGTTTCGGGCTTGAAATGCCGGAATCTTGTCAAGATCCAGGACCACTACAAGGTCTGGGGCAGCGACAAAAACAAACTGAACTCTCTGGTTAACCTCGCCCAGGCCATCATCGACCCCTACTAAATGAAGGTGAAGGATGAGAGCAAGAAGGACAAGATCGCCTGGCACAATGTTTGTAATGAAAAACTGGATGAACAACACATCAATTACGCAGCCAAGGACGTGTACACAAGCTACGAGATGTACAGGCGGATCGTTGACATGAGGAAGTGTCTTCTTCCTGCCTCAGACGAGGGATCGAGCCACAAAGTAGTGGCGGGAGCGTCACAAGAAGTAGATGATAGACAATTGTTTCTCCTACTTTAGAATGTATGCAATTGTTTATTGAGGTGTCTGCGAATGATCTGTATAGTTACTTATGTAATTGGATGTTTATTTCATGTTAATCTTTTGTAGACAGAGCAAGTCACATGGTTTATTAGCAGCAATCGCCTGCGTTATTATTTGTCTTCGCACACATTTCTTATTACGGATCTGTTTATCGCGTATCACACACATCTTGTTCAGTTGAACCGTTTCCATTGTGTTGCTTAATCACACATAGTTCATCGTAGTGAACTGTATGCCGTATATCGTACACACCCTCATATGGCTGCCCGTTTCTGTTGTTCTACATCATCACAATCAGTTCATCTGGATTAACCGTTTCCTACTCGTCCAATGGAGGGAAGCTTCTACATTCACGGGGGACGTGGCATTGACCATTGGGCGGCAACAGTCGGTCATCCGGGTACGCAATAAAGCATGCAAAGAGGGATCCTACAGCAGCATGGACCAGCTTCCCTACCGATAGCTCATCTAACAGAACTCCCAATTTAACTGTGCTGAGGCTAGAGTAGTAATGAGATGGGTGACCGGATGGGAAGTGGACTCGATATTAACTAGATGGATGGGTCACTGCAAAGGTTAACCTTTGCAGTGACCCATCCATCTAGTTAATATTGAGGTCTTTGTTTTGTAATTTTCTGGCATTTTTTGTTTGTTGAACTCATGTTGATTGGATTGAAGAAGGTCTATCTCGTTACTTTTTGATAATTTTTTTTGAACACATGTTGATTGGCTTGAATGATGGTCTATCCCGTTACTTTATGACATGCTTCCAAAACATGAACCTCGAGGTTAATTCAACTAATAGGGCGGAGCACTATATACATTCAACAAAATTAAATGTTTTCCAAAAAAAGTGATATGATTTCTGTGAAACTTATAAGTCATGTATGTCAAATTAACCTCTGTGTACTTGTTCTCAAATTAACCTTCGGGCCTGTTTGCCATGTATCACACACATCTTGTTAATTTGAACCTTTGATATTCTCTTCCCTAATCTAAAACAATTCATTCGAGTGAACCGTACGTCCTATATCACTCACACCTTGATTTGGCTGACCGTCCCTGTTCCTTTCCCTAATAGCAAATAGTTCATCGGAGCAAACTATATGCTGTATATCATACACACATTGATATGCTGCCCATTTCTGTTGTTTTGTCTAATCGCAAACAGTTTTTCTGGATCAACCGTATGCCCATCATCGCACACGCAAGTAAAATCTGAACCGTATTTGATGTACCCATCATCGCAAATGTTTTGCACCTTTTTTATGGTCATTTTACATCACTGTTTGCGATTAATGGATCGCACACAGTTTCGTCAAAGGGTCTCTGATCGTAGTGTCGCGTTAGCAGCATCCTGCAGTACTGATAGCTGACATAGTATTTATGGCTCAGCCACCGTTCATCATTTTTATACATGTTACGCTAGCATCATTACATATCCCGGTACACTATCAGAGGCACTCATATCTCTACTCCTAATGGAGCAGTTGATAGGATTGCGTCCAGGGTTGTTTTCGTCCCACCACTTTCGTCCGGGTTTTTTCGACTGGTTTTCTTCGTCCCCTCTCCACCCCACCGGTTTAGTTTCGCGTCACCCTCTCACACAACAAAAGAAATCTAAATAGATCAGAATTTTCTATGCCGGCGCAAGTAATTTAGTTATGTCTTTACATGAAAGAATCGATCACGATCAATCTCTAAAGATCAAATCTAAATGGACGCCAATAACTGCCACACGTGTGGCATCTAGTGGGGTTGTGGTGCACGCCCTACATGGCATGGATACGACCCCGCCCGCACGATGGCGTCCGGGCGCACGCAGCCACAGTCCGCATGTCCGGTGTGTGGCACAATCGCCCACACATCCGGGCGATCGAGCGCGCTGCCCGCATGACCTAACGCGCCCATCGTCCCGGCCTGCCTTCCAACCCCATTCCGCCCTGCCGCCATCGTCTCCTACCTCTCGATCCCCTACCTCCATCGTCTTCCTTCTCTAGTTGCCATGGCAACCATACCAGATCTCTAGCGCCTCCCCACCCCCACCCCCACCCCCCGATGACGAGCTAACAGGTTGATCTTCGATCTCCTCCTGTTTCTCGTCCTTCTTCTGTCCAGAAAAGTGAAATTAAAGATTTCCCACGAACATGGCGACTCGATCCACGCTATCATGACAGACACACCACCGATTTGTGTGTATTCAAATTTGCCCACCAAAGTACACCAGATCTGCCATATTCTATCCTAGAGTTGAGCTAAGCTTCTGGGTTGGGTTGGTGCGAGTAGTTGATGCATAAGAATGCGTAGGAATCACTAAAAATAGGGGAAAAGAAAGGAGGGATTTGGGTGGTGCATAGAGAGGGAGGAAAATAGTTGCCACATGTTTCTGATGTTAGTTGCCACCTATCTTTGCCGTCAGCTGCCACAATATTGTGTTGTTAGTTGCCATCATATTATGTTCGCTGTTGCCATCGGTTCAAAATGATAGTTGGCATCTAGATTTTAGAAAGGAGAATAAATATGCATGTCCTACTTTCCATGATGTGTTAGTTGTCTATGCAAAGAAATGTGATAAGATTGTCGTGTTTTCTTGTATGTGCAAACAGAAAGAATGCATTTTGCGGATATTGATGTGTTCTTGTTCATGGAGTGACTAAAAACAAATTGGGAGAAAAAAAGAGGAAAAAAGAATCATGAAGACGACATTGATCCTTGGTTTTCTCAAAGGCCAGAAACGCCCCCATGGGATGCAGCAGAGTACAATCAACTCATTTCCGCAGGGCCGTTGCTGCCACTACTAGAGTGGTACACAAGCATCAGTACGATGCATCATAAAAAAGAGACAGTTGCCATATTTGTGACGAGGAAGATGTCATTCTACTTATGTCCTACAATGTCATTTTTCGCAGGTTCTTATGACCCAACCACACACACGGGGATACCATGGCAAGTACAGGCACAGGGCGCAAACGCTGACTGATGTACGGGCGACCAACTTCAAGTAGCCAATGTGGCAAATCAAGGTAACGCGTACGGAAAAGAAACATATTGGTGTTGACATGAAATTAAACTTGCAAGGATGACAAAGGCTTACGAGTTATATGGAAAAACGCAGGGCCTTCATGTAGCACGTGGCAACAGGTGGCAACCATGTACCTGCCATCAACGTCGTACACAGGTGAGACGAGTGAAGTGAATTTGTGGACAGTTATTCAGGAGAATAAACATAGGACAAATGCATTTGCCATGCCTGGACAACTGCATTTTCCATGCTTGGACAGGTGTAGTTGCCATGCATGCACAACTGCACTTGCCATGCCTAGACAAATGCAGTGTTATTCCTGGGTTGCCATGCATGCACAACTGCATTTGCCATGCCTGGACAACTACGGTTGCCATGCCTATATAGATGCAGTTGCCATGTCGAACCAATTGTAGTTGCCATACCTAATCAAATGTGATTCATGTGTCCAAACAACTGTGGATGACAAGTGTGAACAAAAATCTGTGTGGCATGGTTGAACTACTGCATGTGCCATGTTGTACAAACTACGGTTGCCATGCGTTGACCAACTGCTAAATGATAACATGTTGTTATGGTGGAACCACACCGACAAACATCTCGTGGAAAGCTTCACAGTTGCAGTCCAATGCTATTGCAGATAGAGCAGATCAAATTGGAATGAGAAACCAGATGCGGTTAGCACATGCGGCACAACAAGGTAAAAAATATGTGGACTAGCAAAACAATAGTGCATTTGCTTTTGTGGAAAGGCATGGGGGAAAATGGATTTGTCACGGTGGTGGCGGAAAACAACAAAAATGCTACCAAGTTACACGTGCACCTAGAATGCATGTTTTGATGCTAAAGGATGTTGGTTGCCATGCATTGGCAATAGTAGCTTCCATGGTTGTTGAACTATAGCGGCCATGCCTAAAAAACTGTAGTTGCCATCCATGGCCAGATGCAGATGTCATGACTTGTTGTATGAATGATATTTTGCCAAATCAGATGCAGTTGCTATATTCCGTTACAATAAACCTGCCATTGAAGCAATGCTTACACACGTACCTTTTTTGCAGGGCCTTCGACTACAATCAACAGCGGCGCGGGGACATCTACTGTGGGAATCTCTGAGCACACGGAAGAAGCATTCCACCAGTCAGTCAACAGTCCTGACACAAACAATGCAGAATCAGTGTCAGAAATGGCAATCGTCCAGCAATGCTGACAAGCACACCTTTGCACACCAGCACAAGCAACACTCAAGCAGATGAAACAACCACCAATGCTGAAGTGAATGATGAAACTGATGATGAAGCACAAGGGGATGAAGAAGATGGGCAATCAGAAATCCCGGTACCTCAGCCACCATATGTTGGGCAAAGATTTGATTCGTTTGAAGATGCCAAGGAATTCTACCAGACATATGCAATGTTCCATGGGTTTGCGGTGAACACCGAATACCATAGGAAAATTAAAAAAACTAACGAGTACAACAGAGGTGAGATAAGGTGCTACAAGGCACGAAGGAACAAGAAGGGGAAGGTGTTGCCCCTATCGTGCCGGAACGAAAGAGAGGTATCATTGTCAAGACAGAATGCCTTGTCTGGTGTAAGCTAAACGCGGATGGAGTACAGTGGGTGGTCATCGACTATTTTGATGAACACAACCACAAACTCATAAAGAAGTTTGATCTGGTAAAATTTCTGAGTGCCCATAGAGGATTCAGCCCCTCGAGAAGAAATTCGTAAAGTTGCTACATGATTGTAACGTCGGTCCATCAAGAATGGTCCAAATACTGTCCCTGATCCACAGCGGAGATGGTAGACTGAGTAGCATGCCCTACATACCAACAGACATCACAAACCTACAGGCAAAGTATTGTAAAGAGAGCAGGTTGGCTGACATAGAAGCCACGATAACTTTGAAGAGAAAGCAAAAGCAGATGCTGATTTCTTCTACAGGATAAGATTGGACGATGAGGACCGTGTCAGAAACATGTATTGGGTGGATGGTGCTGCAAGAAGGGCCTACAAACATTTCCGTGACTGCATATCCTTCGACACGACATATCTCACTAATATGTACAAGATGCCCTGCGCTCCATTCATAGGAATAAATAACCACAATCAGTCATTGCAGTTCGGTTGCGGACTCGTTCGGAACAAAGATATGGATGGTTACACTTGGCTGTTCAAAACCTTCTTGGAGTGCATGGATGGATTTGCTCTGATGAACATAATAACAGACCAGGATTTTAGCATGCGTGCAGGCATAGGGGAGGTCTTTCCGTTGGCAGTGCACAGGCACTGCATGTGGCATATTATTAAAAAGGTCGAGGAGACGCTAGGACCATTTTTTGCTGACCGTCCAGAGCTGCACAAGGCATTCGAGTTATGCGTGGACCACAGCCTGACGGTGGAGGAGTTTGAACGGAGTTGGACGGCTATGATTGAAACATACCAAGTGCAAGACAACGAGACACTTACTGTCCTGTGGGAGAAGTGAATTTACTGGGTGCCGACCTACTTCATGCAGTGCTTCTTCCCATTTCTGCAGACTATGCAACGTAGTGAGGGGTTTAACGCTGTTTTGAAGCGGTACGTGAGCCCTGGTAACTCATTGCTGCAGTTTGCCAAGCAATACACAGCTTTGCAACAGAAAATACCGGGATCTGAGCTACAGCAAGAAGCGAACACCGCACTCAAGCAACCTAAATTGCTAACATATTTGCCAATGGAGAGGTAGATGAGCAAGATATATACCAACAAGATTTTTAACAAGTAAGTTGATTATGTTACCCTCTTATTTGCACAAAGCATGAAGATAGTAGGTGCCATATAGAATGCAATGCAGTTGCCATCTTTTTTGACTTGCTGATCTATTGAAAATAGCCATTGAATACAGTGTAAGCATCATCTGTAGTTACCATGTGGGTTGAACTGTAGTTGCCATGTGGGTTGAACTATAGTTGCCATGTAGGTTGAACTGTAGTTGCCATGTGGGTTGAACTATAGTTGCCATGTGAAAATGATATGTAGTTGACATGTGGCCCAAAACTTCGTTTGCCATGTTTTATAAACTGCGTTTGCCATGTTAAATGAAATTGATTTGCCAATTCAAAATGTTATGCATTTTGCCATGTGAAATTTATCATGCAGTTGCCATATGGAAACAAAAAACACAAGAACAGATGTAGGAAAAAAACAAGATTTCCATGCCATCATTGGTTTTAGATATACGTGTTGCTATGTTACGGCCTACATAAACATGAGGTGCTACAAACATAATATAAGAGTTTAACAAACACACAAAAACATGCAGATTCCACAAAGAAATAAAGCCTGCCAGCATGTACACGGCTTACCAACTGGACGAACATACGTTCAAGTGTATTCACTATTGGGCATGTAAGATTCAGAACCTGAAGAGCCGGACAAGGGAAGGAACTACTATGTGAAGGCAATGATAAACAAAGACGAATACTACTGTCAATGCTGGAAATTCGAACGCGATGGGATTGTGTACTGTCACATACTGAAAGTAATGGACATGCACGCGGTCACGCGATTGGCTCGCCATTTCATAAGGTGGCGATGGACTTGGGACGCAGACGATGCGTTGGGACCACAAACATTAAATGCAGTTTTGGCTGTGCATGACGAGAGACCGGAGGCAACCATGGAAGCCGTGAGGCACGTTGTGTTAACCAAGAACTATGCTGAACTAATAGATAAAGCATGCAAGAGTGAGGAGACAGCAAGGGTGGCAGAAAAACATAGGAAAGCCCTGAAAAGTGAGCTTGATTAAATCAAAAAGAGGAAGGCTGAAGAAGCCTTACATAGGTTCCCCCGTACCTCAAGTGTGCCTTCGTCCATAGTTCCGTCATCTAAAAACTCAGATGTAGGGTCTGGAACAGCAAGCACGCAAACCCAGGTCAGGAACCCGCTCCGTTCCATCACAAAAGGGCGTCCAAAAGAGATAAGATACAAATCAGGGTTGGAAATTCAAGCAAAACACAACAAAACGAAGAAAGGGGCGGCCAATCCATAAAAGCAATTGTGGAGGATTGTTACTTATGTGCTGGTGACATTTTTTGTAAGGTATATGGTCAGGATTTTAAAAATTCAAGAATGACTGTTGGTTGACAACAGGATGTGAAAGAATTGGCATGTATGCCACGCATGTGCTGCTAAATCTGCCATGCAGCTTCCATCGAATCCGCCATGTGATTTCTACTGAACCTGCCATCGCGCAGATTTTTCGTTTTCAGACCACGCATTTTGTTTCTGTTTTTTGACATGCTGATCTATTGAAAAATGGCAACTGGGTACATTATAAGCATGAAAAAATCGTAGTTGCCATGTGAAATCACCTATAGTTGCCATGTGTAATGAAAATGCAGTTGCCATGTTGAATGATATCTAGTTGACATGTGAGACAAAACTACAGTTGCCACGTTTTATGAACTGCATTTGCCATGTTAAATAAACTGTGTTTGCCATGTTATATGTTATGCAGTTGCCATGTCAAATATCGTGCAGTTGCCATGTCAAAATATCATGCAGTTACCCAAAAAAACAAAAACAGAATGGTTACTTTCACTAACCGTGTCTGATCAACTATATTTTCCATGTTTCAGGCATCATAGACACATTCAAACACCCAACTGGTACTACCAACCACAAACACATAAATAGTACTAAAACATAAACGTAGCTGCTGTCAAACCTAAGTAGGTTCACATCCACACATATATTACAAATATGTTCAATGCCACTCACACGCCACCACTATATACTGGACTACGAAAGGGTTGCAGTCATAACATAGTACACAGACATAGTTTTAAAAGAATAAGTTGATACCTTACATTCATCAGCCACAGAATGTAAGGTAGGCGTGTGGTATGGAGCACCACGTGATCACTTGTACTTCTTGTTGGCTTTTTTAACAGCTTCCTCTATGAACTCTCGTGCGTTGGCCCGCGTGTTGAAATCTTCAGTCATCAACCATTTCCATGTGTATATTTTGCGAAGCTCAACGACCATTGCAGCTGTGATGACAGGGACCCGTCGGCCTTCCCACTTAGCAAGGTATTCCAACGTGTGAAACCCGCAGTCATGCCTATAAAAGAAAAAGAATCAGGTCAACTCGATAGAACAGAAAAAATCATAAACTTTGATGCACAGGAGACAAAAGGGTTTAGGATTGGTGCGGAGGGCACATGAAAAAAGATAGTAATTACCGGTTTCCTTGCTTCGTAGTTGGGACATACTCGATTGGAAAATGATTGATCTGGACCCTTGAGTTTTCGTAGTGATGGGTCCATGTCTCTTTGAGGTTGCTGATGAAGAATTCAGCATGTGTAGTAAGGTCTGTATCAGCTTCTGAACGCATTGAATCGAGCACCTCAAATCGTTGGTTCTTTAGGTCAAGGCAAATCACGTAGTGATGACCACACTTGTCATGTGGGTCATGTGGTGCAAGCTCCTGGAACATGGGAAACAGTACCTACAAGTAAAAATAAAAGGAAAAGAAAAAGCAGATTTCACATCAAAAACAGGAATGATGTAGTTGGAAAAATGATTATGTAAAGATACTGCCGGATGCAGTAAGAGGTACATGAATGACAAAGCAGCAAGTGACCAAATATACACCCATAGAGAATGTTTATTTGCCATGTGTAATTAAAAGAATTTGCATCCATGTATGAACAAAGTTGCCCAGTATTTTAATTCAAGTTGTCACATAATTTGCATTAGGAAATAGTCAAACTTAGTTTGCATGGCAGCTGTTGCCACATGAAACATCTGTCACAAAACAATATGTAGACAAAAGTGTGAAGCATAGCTACTAACAAAACATAGCATGGGAAAAAAGATGTGCAAACAAGAAGGAACACTCACGCATTTCTTCAGTGTAAGCTTGAAATCACCATGTGTGGCAAAATTCTTCCTCGGGATTTTATGGTGGTAGTCACCATCCCATATTTTGCAGGTCACACTATACTGCATGATCGTTTTGTCGGGACCAATATCCATATGCCTGTTGATGAAGTCAATCCCACACGCAACTACATTCTTTGACATTTTGCCAAGTGACCTCACAGACTTGGCAAGATCATCTAGGTCGATGTACGTCGAATCACATTGTATGACTTTGATTTTGTCCAAACATGAGCTGTATGAAAATGATATAACATGAAAGAATCATGTCTACTAATTAAAATAAAAAATAAAATGTAAACAAAGCATGGCTGGAATAGCAAAGGAAAAAATAAGAGAAAAGCAAGTGAGGGGTTATGTGGTCTGGACGTTACGCTTTTAGCTCCTTCATGTGCTTGCTGCTGGACCTCGCGTTTCCAAAACGCTTGACAATATCATACAGCTAGTTCTGCTCCTTTGTGGCCTTGACTTCGGGCTCATAGTCATCCGCAGGAGGTGTGTGAACTACCCTATGCCACCTCACAGATCCAGGGGTGGCACTTCTAATGGTATCTTCGGATACCGACTCAGCAGGCACGTTAACACTTGATGGCCCCTTACCCCATGAGGACCTCCTATTCAATGCTTCATCCTCAATCCTGCAGTAAGCGGCATCAAGTGATGTCGAAATCTCATCAGGGGTGGCTGCAAGGATCAAAACAGTGGGTTAGGATACTTGGAAACAAACAAGTTATTGTGAAAAAAGGATGCAGAATATGAAATGTAGGTCAAAAAATAGTGACTTGCCATGTAGAGACAACTCCAGTTGCCTTGTGTAGTGCACTATAGTTGCCATATGGCAACAACTACAGTTGCCATGTGGCAACAACTAGAATTGCCAAGTACATTGAACTAAAGTTGCCATGTTGCAACAACTCAAGTTGCCATGTGTTTGGAGAATAGAATTGCAACATGGCAACAAACTGTAGGTGCCATGATGCAGCAACTCCAGCTGTCATGTGCATCAGATCAGATTTGCCATCACCAATGAAAAAATAAAAAAAAGCTTGTGACAAATGTCAGACTAAAAAAATGTAGAAACCAAAATGATAAACATGCAAAAAATTACCTTGAACTATCGACTCTGCAAACTTCACGGCCTTCCTGCCCTGAGCCATTGGTTGCGCCATCATTGGGGCATGCCTGCCGGGAAAGCAAAGGCAACTGGCAGATGATCTTGTGCCACTGGTTCATCTTGACTGCGGTCGTTGCCAAGGCTACAGCTCGGTAGGGTGAAGGCCATTGGGTGCCTCTCCTCCCTATCAGCCGGACCGCGAACGAGTTGTCCGGCAGAATGCAGTGGTGACAGATTAACAAACATTTCTGCCTCATTTGTTGTAGTATCATCAGGCTTATTAGTAGGGTGGGGCATGCTGCCAGCGGTATCATCCACAACTTTCTTGCCAATCTTCTTGTTTGGGTTGTACGGGACACCAATGTTGACCGGGAGCTTAGAAGTGCGCAGATTTAAGCTGGGGTTATCCACGGTGGTGAGTGACGTAGTCTGCTCCGGACGTTCACCTCCGTCAGTTGTGCCAGGCATGCTGCGTGCCTCGGTTGTACCCCGGACTTACGTTTTCGCCATAACATTGCTTTTAGCATGTGGCGGGAATAGTGTGGAAGCAGGCACATAACCAGAGTCATCTCTGCTGCTCCTAGCTACATCTGGTGCATTGGGTATGTCTGCAGGTTACTTGCGGGGGCTACTATGCCTAGATGGAAGACCAGCTCATGCAATGGTCACCGTAGTAACCTCTGGGCCACCGGAAGCTGGAGCTGTTGTGCCATGAGTCTCACCTGTGGATGGCATCTCATTCTAAATTGTCGCCGCAACCCCTTCTTTTGTGGACGCATAAGTACCAGTAGCCACATGCTTGGAATCTGTATCAGATGAGCGGGAATCTTCCTTGCCTAGGTTGATATCGGGAGCATCCAGTTCAGCACTTGCTAATCGGGTGGCAGGGGTCATAGTTGCATCCCTCATTGCCAGCAGAGTGGGCAATATCTCAGTAGTCTTGGCAGATACTGACTCATCACTCCCAGATGTACGGATGCCTGTTGTTGTAGCCTGCACATCTGCAACCGGCGGAGATGGTAGGCCGCTTGCATCAGATCTGGTGGGAACAGTGGACGGTGCAGCAGCAGTTTTCTCGACTGGCGCCTCATGAACATCTGAGTTGCCACTTGTCGACAGCTTTGAATGAATACGTTTGAGTGGGTCTCTACGGTTCTTCTTGGTCATGTGTGTAGTAGTCTTCTTCACCCTGCAAGAAAGCGCATGAAGAGTATGAAAATTTGAACAAAAATAGTTGCCATGGTAGTCATATTTAAAAATGGTAAAAATGTGTGATGTGCCAGAGCTGCCATTTGAGAACAAGGTATGGATGAGCACACAAGACAAAATGTTGGGTGGTAGAAGCCAGTGGATAGCTCCTAGTTGCCATATGAGTGGGATAAGAATTTCCATGTGACCTAGTTAGCAATTGCCATGGAGTACAAACAGGAGTTGTCATGCACCCGAAACACCCCCCTCTAAAGCGAAATAAGTTAAGCCCAAGCCCATAACTCAAAAATGACTTATTTACATCTTATATGGCTTATTTTGACAATAAGCTCTGAAAAGGCGGTATAGAACTCGCCCTTAACCGCAATTCAATTGTGCGTGCAATGATGAATCACTCCTGCCTGCTATAGTGTACATTTAGGCATCATCATACATGGCATAACCTAATACATGTGCATTTCATTATAAAATCTGAAATATGCAATGTTTATGTTAGTGCATATGTTGCATATGATGTTTAAATGCCCCTTAAATCTGGTTAGTCAAGTGATGGTCTTTAAGCCTCCTTCTATGCTTCTTTTCTTGATATGTAAGATTTGCTCACACATCTGTTCAATTGCTTGTTTGTATCAGCCAGCCATACTAGGACTGTTTGCTTTGATTACTTGCTGTTCTTGACCTAACATAGCTTGTCAACGATTTAAACACTAAGGGCTGCTTTAGTGGGGGCTTGTATAACTCATAGGTGACATAAAGCTTTGGCCATACACTAAAGTAGGCTCTCCAAGAGTACCTGGAGATCCAGTTTGAAGGTATGCCCAGTTTTTACATAGTGCACACATAGTAAATGCTCATTTCATTGTGTGCAAGAGATGTGGCATGTTTCATTATGTGTTGTCATTTTTTTATAATATCATCCTTTTTTGTTGTTCACAAACTAGAAAGTATGCATATTATGCTCATTTAATTGTGTGCAAGAGATGTGGCATGTTTCATTATGTGGTGTTGTTTTGTTATAATATCATCCTTTATTTTGTTCACAGACCAGAAAGTATGCATATTTATCTTCCAAGGAGACCAGTAACTAGTTTGTGTCACCTTGCAGAGGGGTTGCAATGAAGATAAGATTGAGGATTTCCAAGTACAAGATGTTAGGAAGGAGCCTTGCGAGAGAAGAAGGAGCAGCACTGAGCTTGTTCAACCAGTTAAGGTAAGTCACACTGTATTACAATTACCAGGACATCCTATTGGTCCGACATTGTGCTTGCGTAGGGTTCTTCACCTGTAACCCAGTCATTGGGCCATTGATTAAAACCACTCCACTCACTACTATATGATGTTCTAAAAATTTTGTAACTCAGATGTATGTAAACACATTTTAATGTGTCTGTTCACTCATTATGGAGTCTACTTTTAAATATCTAAAACATCTTATAGTAGTGAATAGTGTGAAACTGCTTCCTGCCATGGTAGAGTTGTCGATGTCATAAATGTCATAACCAAACGCATATTCACATCATTAGCCTCCCTATCATTACTAGGATACTGATTACATACTAGTCGAGATACTTAATGGGGGGGGCAAACAATATTACATTACTTGTTCCTTTATATAGTAAATGTAGCTAGGCCATGGATGTTATTGAGGCGTGCATGTATGCTTGCTGCCAACTCAACAGTTCAATTGCTTGTTTGTTTCAAGCATAGTTAAATTGCTCTTTTCAGTTGCTTTATTTGTCCTCGGTTAATGAGATGCCCAAACAATGATGCCTGATGTTGGGCACTTGTATAACTATTAGTTGACATGATTAAAGGCCTTACTGTTTAATTACTCTGGCGAAGTGTGCCTGAAGCTTTGAAGTCTATTAACCAACTATTACTGCATGAGGCTCACAATCTAGTTTATACTAGGCTAATGATTGCATAGTTTTGGTTGGTGTAGTAGGTTTGTATGAATCCCTCTGCTGTTCATTATGCTCCCTAAGACTTTAATTGAGCTACAGAATGGCCAATTATTGCTTATACGCAATGTGCTGTCTAAATTTGTAACATGTCTGTGTTTTGGATTTGCCCCAACATCATGCTCCTCTGGTGAGCTAAGAGAGATTTCTTTGTGCGTGCTGCACATACTACCATTTTTACAATTTTTAAAATATCACCTGCTTATGCTTCACGACGTGTAACATTATTGTTAGTCCTGTTTTGCCATGTCAAAAATAGTCTGTCTTGCTTGATTCACTGTTGTAACTATATTTTTGCCCTAGTCATGTGTACTTACAGAAACATTTCAGGATGAAGTGATGTAGCGACCAGACCTCAACCAGTCTGATCTCTGTGCATCAGTGTCATCCCTGGATCGGTAATGCTGACATGCACAGTACTTGAAGGATTTATAACAGAGTAGCAATCACACACTTATTACATAGAATGTCTCAAAAGAGAACTTATTACAATAAATATGGCTTAAGGCCATCTAATGTCGATAACAACAGAAGGCTTGGAAGATAAAGTGAGTCCATCAACTCCAACGACATCACTGAGTGAAAGATCACAACCTAAGGCGCCTTACTCGTCATCTGAAAAGTCTGCAACATGAACATTGCAGCCCGAAAACGGGTCAACACATGGAATATGCTGGCAATGTAACACAAGAGAGTAATGAACAGAATAATGCTATCACTACATGCCTATATGGCTGGTGGAAAGCATCTATGGTCACAATTGTGCATAAAGCCAATTTTTCCCTACAACAAAGGAATAAATTTTATTTAACTATCATGGTGGTTGTTAAACATTGAGAAGGCAATCCCCCTCTCAATCCCAATTAAGCATCATTAGTAACCCAAACAAATTATATTAAGAGTGATGAGATCCACATGATAATCCAAGAACTAGATACTCAAAATGTCCATAACCGGGGACACGGCTAACCATGATTAGTTTGTACACTCTGCAGAGGTTTGCGCACTTTTCCCCACAAGAGTAGAATACATCCATGGTCGGAGAATCGAGACACAGTCTTTCTGAAACAATAACTCTTTACTCTGGGTGGACAGTTACACCCAAAACCCGCATATTAAACAGATCCTAATCATGCAATTGTTCAGGGATTGATCCAATGCAATAAAACTGGGTAGTAAAGAGGTATGATCAAAGTGTTACTTGCCTTGCTGATGATCCGTGAAACCTAGAGACTCGTAGTAGCACGCTTCGCACTCCGGGTACTCTAGTGCAAACAAACAAGCATACAATAAGAACTCAACTAGAAGCACAGGTAAAACTCAAATAAGAGATCTAACCAGAAAGTTCAACTTAAGAACTCCGGTTTGCAAAAAGAATCAAATCAAACGAAACAACGAAACTCAAACTGCAAAAGAAACAATCTTCATTTACTAATCTGGACTTAAGTCAAATTTTACAATAGCAAAAACTTGTTTAAGTTGGTTAAACAGAAAGAGGGTTTCGAGAAGAAACTCTAGGCGCTTGAATCACCTGATTTTCATAAACGAGCGAAAAGATAAACTAAAACGAAAATCATGGCAAAAATCGCGATCACAAATAATCGCGGATAAACCTTGGAAAAAGAAAACTGACGAACAGGCTAACGAACGAACGTTCGCTGTCTGCGGCTAAACAGTGAACAGCGTTCGTTAAGCGAACGAGCGGACGCTCGCTAAATAAATAAACCAGAAAAACCGACTGATCTAAACAAAAAAAACTAGGTTTTTCAAAAAATATCGAATCAGTTTTTCTCAAAAAAACGACTAACCCCGGTGGCGGCTTTGGGTTCCTCCGGCGAGGTCCGGCGGCGGCGGGGCTCCAGCGAGGCGTCAGTGGGGTGGGGCGGTGGCGGCGTGGCGACGGAAGGCGGCGGCGCGGCGGCGGCGAGTCACGGGTGGCGGCTGCGGCGACGGCTCGGCGGCGCAGGCGGTGGTGTTGGGGCCGGCTTTGGCGGCTGAGGCTGCGGCTCGGGGTGGGGCGGAAGTGGCAGTGAGGCGGGGTATTTAAAGAGACGGGGGCGTCCAACTTGGCGGAGGGGGCACCCCCGGGCATCGGCGGCGGCGCTGGCCCTGACTCCGGCCGGAGTCCGGCTCGGCCGCGCTCGGGCGAGGAGGCGGCGCACGTGGGCCGGCTGGGCCTTCGGCCCAGTTCGGTCCATGGGGAGAACTTTTAAAAAAATCCACCGAAACTTAAATAAATCCTAGAAAAATAAATAAAAATCTAAAAATGCCAAAACAAATGTTCACCGTCTAAATAAAATATCTAAAAATGAACATTTTCTTGGCCGAAAAAAGCAACTTTTGAAAACGTGCAATTTTTTCTAATTCAAATAAAATTGCAATAAACTCCAAAAAAATAAATTGATTTTAATATTTTTCCTCTAATATTTCCTTTATATTGGAGAAGTCATTTTATCTCCACTCATATATTTTTATTATAGAAATATTAGGAATGAAAAATACTTAAAACCAGTTGATCCTCTTTTCAAAATTTGAGAAAACTCAAATATGAAAATAACGAAATTCCCAACTCTCTTTGTGGGTCCTTGAGTTGTGTAGAATTTCTATGATCAAGCCAAAATGCAATAAAATATGCTATGCAAATGATGATCTAAGGTATAACGTTGCAAATCGAAAATTTGGGATGTTACAAGTGACATCAACAGAAAGATCTGCGAGCAGTGCGGCATGCCCGTTACCAAATGATTATGGATTGGAATTGGAATGTGCTGATGTTTTTGAGCATTAACTAGAGGTGGCAAGACAACGTGTAGAAGATTCTGAACGTGCAATCAACAAGTTGAGACTGGACTTGCAGGTATTAGATCCAGGAGTAAAGGAAATGAAATGAGAGACTGAGGTAACCATGAAGGAATTGGAGATTTTGCAGACTGGAATTTGTGCTATCTAAATCCGGCCAATCCTATTTTCTGAAGAGATTATAGTTCAAATGGTAAGATATGTTGATGCGCGTCCATGATGCACGAGCTGTATTTGCCCAGTGTATGTAATTTGATGTTTGTGTATGATTTATTATCACTGGTGCCGAACCATAATGCCAAGTGGGTATAATCGGTTGTAATTTCTTTATTGCATAGTTAGGATTATTCTATGTTTCTATGCCTTGGTCTCTTTATTGTATAGTGTATGTTTTTTTAGAGGTGATAGTATAGAGTAGGATAAATCTTTGAATATGCTATATCGTTCAAACGGGGGCCAACTCGCCCAAATGTTGTAGTGACCATGGCCCTCCATGGGCCATCTACGGGACATCTGATCCATGGCCTTCTATGGTCGTCGGATCCGTGAGCCTTCTATGGGCCGTCAGATCTGTGGGCCTTCTATGGGCCGTCGGATCCGTCGGCCCACTGATCCATGGGCCTTCTACGGGCCGACGGATCCATGGGCCTTCTACGGGTCATATAATCGTTTCGCCAAACATGGGTCGTATCATTCGTGGACCAATAACGGACCGACAAATGGGCCATAAACGGGCTAGAGTGGAAGTCGTGTGTTTTATGGCCCAACCATAACGGGCCGTTAGTAGGTCGTATTTGATGACGCTATGAAAACAACCCAATAGGTTAGCGGGCCACAAATAGGCTGACTGTAACCACGGGCTGAATTTGGCCCACAAGTAGGAAAGGCCAGTAATGGGCTGTAAGTAACCGAATGCTGGAAATGAGCCCAATAATAAATGGGCCCTGAGAAGGCCAAAAGGTAACACGGGCTGCAAACGGCCCAATGGAATAATGGGCCGCTAATGGGTATAAAGCGATACACTGTTCATTAAGGGCCGGTTTCACCATAGACCATTAATGGGCCAAGAGTTACAAAGGGACTCATATGGGCCGAAAGACGTCATTGGCCATACATGGGCCGAAAGTTACAATCGGCTGGAATCATATTGGATGGACCAGATGACGCTACTGGGCCTAATTCTTGTAGGCCATAACGGGCCATGAGTTAGCGGGCTATAAATGGGCTATATGCAAACATGCCATTAAAAGGCTTTTCATGGGCCGGTCCGCTACCTTTTGACCAAGTCAAACGGGTCGGCCTTTTCACCGGAATGGGCCTCTATTGGTCGTGCCATGTGTCGATGTATCATAGGCGCCTTTCGTCCAATGAGTGGATGACATCTATCCCAATGGTGAGCCGACACGTGGTTCCTTCAGCCAATGAGAAATTTACACGTGGAAAATCCCTATTGGTCGTGGCTGTTAGCAGGTTATCGGATCCAAAATCGGACCCGATAGCTTAACGTCAACCCATTACGGTAGATGCCACATGTCGGTCACCCTTGATGAAAGCACTTCCATGACGCGCGATTTATCATCATGGAAGTGGACACTTCCGTGATGATAATTTGGTAATATCATGGAACACTTCTACAATAGCACAGGTATGACTATCTTGATTCTATCATAAAATCGTCATGGATGTACATGCATGACAGAAACGTGACCTACTGTGACAAACACATATCATCACGGAAGTGTATTTTTTGTAGTGGTAGATGGTGTTATTAGATGTTGTGTACCTGAGCATGAACACGAACAACTCCTACGCAAGTGTCACTCTAAGGCTTATGGACGACACCATGCAGGTGATAGAACTGCACACAAGGTATTACAATCTGGTTTTTATTGGCCTCCTCTTTTCAAGGATGCTCATAAGTTTGTCTTGTCTTGTGATGAATGCCAAAGGATTGTTAATATTAGTAAACGTTAGGAAATTCCTATGAATTATTCACTTGTTATTGAACCATTTGATGTTTGGGGATTTGATTATATGGGACCTTTTCGTCCCTCTAATGGGTATACACATATTTTGGTTGTTGTTGATTACGTTACTAAGTGGGTAGAAGCTATTCCAACTAGTAGTGTTGATCATAACACCTTCATTAAAATGCTGAAAGAAGTTATTTTCCTGAGATTTGGTGTCCCTAGATATTTGATGACTGATGGTGGTTCACACTTTATTCATGGTGCTTTTCGTAAATTGCTTGCTAAGTATGATGTTAACCATAGAATTGCATCATGTTATCATCCTCAGTCTAGTGGTCAAGTGGAATTAAGTAATAGAGAAATAAAATTGATCTTTCAAAAGAATGTTAATAGATCTAGGAAGAATTGATCTAAGAAATTTGATGATGCATTATGGGCTTATAGAATTGCTTATAAAAACCCTATGGGTATTTCTCCGTATAAAATGTTTTATGGAAAAGCATGTCACTTACCTCTTGAACTAGAACATAAAGATTATTGGGCAATTAAAGAGCTCAACTATAATTTTAGACTTGCCGGTGAGAAGAGGTTGTTTGGCATTAGCTCTCTTGATGAATGGAGAACCCAAGGCTATGAAAGTGCCAAATTGTTTAAATAAAAAGTGAAAAGATGGCATGACAAAAGGATACAAAAGCGTGAATTCAATGTAGGTGACCATGTCTTGCTATACAATTCTCGGTTAAGATTTCTTGCAGGAAAACTTCTCTCTAAATGGGAAGGTCCTTACATTGTTGAGGAGGTTTACCGTTCCGGTGCCATCAAGATCAACAACGCCGAAGGCAATAACCCGAAGGTGGTAAATGGGCAAAGGATCAAACATTATATCTCAGGTACTCCCACAAATGTCGAAACCAATATTATTAATACTATAACACCGGAGGAGTACATAAGGGAGACCTACCAAAACATTTCAAACTCCGAAAAGGAATAGGTATGTGGTACGGTAAGCAAACCGACTCCAAAACTTTCCCAGTAGCAATTTTACTCCATTTTGGAATACTTTCAAAAATTAGGAAAATAAAAAGTAGTCTGAAAAGTGCACGAGGAGGCGACAAGCCGTGGGGGCGCGCCCTACCCCCTGGGCGCGCCTCCCAGGCTTGTGGCCACCTCGTGTGCCCTCAGGACTCCATTTTCTTGCACAATACTTCTTTTGGTCGGTAAAAATTCATTATATAATCTCCCAAAGTTTTTGACCACCGTACCACGGCAATATCTCCTGTTTTCATTTTGAGCTGTTTTCTACCAGAGTTTTCAAGGCCAGGCATCATGTCTTCCGCCTCCTCCAACAATGTGGAGGACGATGCTTGGTTCATGAAGTTGGAACTCAGGAGGGCGGAGGCCGAGGAAGTCACGATGGAAGAAGATCATGGGGATTCGCTTGAGGTCTACCCTCCTGCTTCAGAGAGAGGCACCCTGGCTGGCATCTCCACTATTCCCGACCCCCATCAAGTAGTAGGAACTACAAGCAACCATGAAGGCCAACAGACACAAGAAGGGCTTCCCCCTAGGAGGCCCTTAAACATGTTACATTGGAACAACTTTCATAATTTGGTTCATAATTATGGAGTGGAGAATACTCCTCGAACACATATACTATCCAATTGGGATATATCCCGTCCAAGTGAAAGTGGCGTAGGGAAAAACTCATGGTGGCCAGAAAACAAGCATCTTTTAGAGGAGATTCAGCAGAATGCAATTATGCTTCAATGTGTACTCCGAGAATTGCAGGATCTAAAGGATAGCTTAATCAAGCCTACAACATCATCAACTCCGTCATCATCACTTCCGAAGAAAGAGATCTAAATACATGGGTATAGGCACTCCCCTTGGCGACTACCAATGTTGGGGGAGGTGCCCCGACATCGTATCACCATCACACATGTACCTTTATCCTTTTTCTTAGTTCGATCCTTTCGGTTATATCTTGATCTAGTAGAATAAAGTTTTTAGTATGATTTAGTCTTTGAGCTTTGCTTTGTGATCTATCTATGTAACTGAGTACATGAGTTATATAATAAAGATTAGTGTTGAGTTGAGGGCTTTAATTTCTTGCTATGATCTTGAGGGAAAAGAAAAAGAAAGAATAAAAAGAAAAAAGATTATATAATGATCTTATGGAGAGTGATGACTTCACATATAATAAGTATGTTGATTGAAACTTGTTGTGAGTTGACAAACATAGTGTTGGTCATTGTTGCAATTAAAAGGAAGTAATAAAGAAAGAGAGGTTCACATATAAATATATTATCTTGGGCATCTTTTATGATTGTGAGCACTCATTAAAATATTATATGCTAAGAAGTTGATGTTGGACAAGGAAGACAACATAATGAGTTATGTTTGCTTATTTCCAAATAGAAGTTATATTGTCATGGATCCTCTAACATGTGACACATGCTTCCACCTTATACTATCCAAAAATTCCGCACCAAGTAGAGATACTACGTGTGCATCCAAACACCATTAACCCAATTTTGCCATGAGAGTCCACTATACCTACCTATGGATTGAGTAAGATCCTTCCAGTTGTCATCAGTGCAAGCAATAAAAATTGCTCCTTAAATATGTATGATCTATTAGTGTGAGGAAAATAAGCTTTATACAAAATTCTGATATAGAAGAAATAAAAGCGACAGACTACATAATAAAGTTCTTTATCACAAGAGGCAATATAAAGTGATGTTCCTTTGCATTAAGATTTTGTGCATCCAACCAAAAAGCGCATGACAACCTCTGCTTCCCTCTGCGAAGGGCCAATCTTTTACTTCTTAGTATGTACCTTTATGAAAGAGTCATGGTGACTACACCACTTCTTATATTCACCTTTTTTTATTGGCAAGCATCATGTGTTGGGGAAAGATCTAGACAAATATATCCACTCGGATGTAGGTGAGCAGGAGGTATTATTGTTGACATTACCCTTGAGGTAAATAGTTGGGAGGCGAAAATATAAGCTCTTATCTTTCTCTGTGTCTGATTGAAGCTTTGATCTCATAAGTACCGAGTGAATGTTAGCAATTATAAAAGACTAAAAGACACTTGAGTATGTGGATTTGCTAGACAAGCTCTTAGATTGACTCTTTCCAATGTTATGATAAGTTGCAATTGCTTCAATGACTGAGATTATAGTTTGTTGGTTTTCAATGGAGTTCTTGATTCATACTTTATCTTGTGAATGAATTGTCACGTTAGCATAAGAAATTATATGCCAATATATGTTGGTGTTCTAAAGATGATCATGATGCCTTCATGTCCGTATATTATTTTATCGACACCTCTATCTCTAAACATGTGGACATGATTATTGATTTCGGCATTTGCTTGAGGACAAGCGAGGTCTAAGCTTGGGGGAGTTGATACGTCCATTTTGCATCATGCTTTTATATTGATGTTTATTGCATTATGGGCTGTCATTACACATTATGGTACAATACATATGCCTTTTCTCTCTTATTTTACAAGATAAGAAGAGGGAGAATGCCGGCAACTGGAATTGTGGACCGGAAAAGGAGTAAATCTAAGAGACCTATTCTGCACAACTCCAAAAGTCCTGAAAATTTACGGAGAATTATTTTGAAATATATTAAAAAGATATTGGGCGAAGAAAATACCAGAGGGGATCCACCAGGAGGCCACAAGCCTGGGGGCGCCCCCTAGGGCTTGTGGGCCCCCTGTCTGGCCTTCGGTGCCCCTCTTCTGCTATATGATGTGTTTTGACCTGGAAAAAATTTAGAAGGAAGCTTTCGGGACGAAGCGCCACTGTCTCGAGGCGGAACTTGGGCAGAACCAATCCAGGGCTCCGGCGGAACTATTTTGTCGGGGAAACTTCCCTCCTGGAGGGGGAAATCGAAGCCATTATCATCACCAACGATCCTCTCATCGAGAGGGGGTCAATCTCCATCAACATCTTCACCAGCACCATCTCCTCTCAAACCCTAGTTCATCTCTTGTATCCGATCTTTGTCTTAGAACCTTAGATTGGTACCTGTAGGTTGCTAGTAGTGTTGATTACTCCTCGTAGTTGATGCTAGTTGGTTTATCCGATGGAAGATCATATGTTCAGATCCTTGATGCTATTAAATACTCCTTTTATTTTGAACATGAATATGCTTTGTGAGTAGTTACGCTTGTTCTTGAGGACATGGTAGAATTTTTGTTATAAGTAATCATGTGGATTTGGTATTCGTTCGATATTTTTGATGAGATGTATGTTGTCTTTCCTCTAGTGGTGTTATGCGATCGTCGACTACATGACACTTCACCATTGTTTGGGCCTAGGGGAAGGCATTGGGAAGTAATAAGTAGTTGATGGGTTGCTAGAGTGATAGAAGCTTAAACCCTAGTTCATGTGTTGCTTCATAAGGGGCTTATTTGGATCCACCTGTTTCATGCTATGGTTAGATTTATCTTAATTCTTCTTTCGTAGTTGCGGATGCTTGCAAGAGGGGTTAATCATAAGTGGGAGGTTTGTCCAAGTAAGGACAGCACCCAAGCACCGGTCCACCCACCTATCAAATTATCAGAGTAACAAACGTGAATCATATGAGCATGATGAAAACTAACTTGACAGTGATTCCCATGTGTCCTCGGGAGCGCTTTGCTTTATATAAGAGTTTAACCAGGTTTTTCCATTGCTATAAAGAGGATTGGACCACCTTGCTACACCTTTGTTACACTTGTTACTTGTTACCCTTTACAAATTATCTTATCACGAAACTATCTGTTACCTATAATTTCAGTGCTTGCAGAGAATACCTTGTTGAAAACTGCTTGTCATTTCCTTCTGCTCCTCGTTGGGTTCGACACTCTTACTTATAGAAAGGACTAAGATAGATCCCCTATACTTGTGGGTCATCAGTGCGGGAGGCCACCGAGGCGAGCACAACCCACTAGGGTGCGCCTGGAGCCCCAGACGCGCCCAGGTGGGTTGTGCCCCCCTCGGGGCACCCCTTTGGTACTTCTTTGGCCCAAGTTGTTCCTTCTGGTCCATAAAAACTCTTTAAAAATTTCCGCTGCGTTTGGACTCTATTTGGTACCAATATTCTATGAAGTAAAAAACAAGCAAAAAATAGCAACTGGCACTAGGCACTATGTCGATAGGTTAGTCCCAAAAAATGATATAAAGTTGCTATAAAATGATTGTATAACATCCAAGAACAATAATATAATAGCATGGAACAATCAAAGTTTATAGATATGTTGGAGACGTATCACCCATCAGCACGGCGGAAGTCCCTGCGGTCTGATAAGACGAAAACATGGAAATGTCACCGCATACATGTACATTAGCACCCGTGTCAATCAAACAATCTGGAGAATGACACTGAAAGAATAGTGGGAAATATACCATACCCAGCATCCTTCATCTCAGTGTCCCCAATGACAACATTAGTGGTATTTTTGCCTTTCCCTTGTTGGCGCTTGTCATAACGGTTAGGGCAACTAGGATCCCAATGATCAGGATCTCTGCACACATGACAAACGCCTTTCTTCTTGTCATTCTTATTCTTGAAGTGGTGTGACCTACATCCTTGTTCTTCCTATAAAACTTTGCTTTACCATCAAACTTGCCATTATTCTTGAACTTGTGGGGTTGGAAGTTTTTCTTCTCTACCAAATTGTCACTAGATCCTCCCTCAATACCTCGAGCACGTGTGTCTTTTGCTCTCGCCTTTTCTTCGACACCAAGAGTACCAATGATATATGGAACGGAAAACTCCTGACTCTTGTGTTTCAAAGAGGTAGCAAAGTTCCTCCATGAGAGAGGAAGCTTAGTGATGATGCTGCTTAAGTTCTCTAGCAAATGACTGTATCTCCTGAGCTTGCTCAACACGGAGCGCTTATAAGTCCTCCTGTAGTCAATGAATTGTTCCATGATATACAACTCAGTGTCGGCATCCGAGACCCCAAACTTGGCCTCGAGTGTGTCCCGCATATCTTTTCCATTATCAATTGACGCATAAGCATCAACTATATTTTCACCAAGAACACTCAAGAGAGCAGCCTTAAACAGGGTATCCATTTTCTGAAAAGCTTGTTCCTATTGAGGATCAAGATCTCCTTCAGGTTTGCCAAGAGTGGCATCATAGCAACTCATGGTTTGAAACCATAAGCCTACTCTCACGCGTCACCTCTTATAGTGCACACCCTCAAACATAGGAGGCCCCATGGATGCAGCAAAACCACTTGGGGTAAATTGCCTATAATAAGTTTTTTGATTGTTGGAACTATGAGCAATTAACCATATGATTTTATTAACAGAAGTAGTGGATAAAACATGAATATTATAGTAGAGATGAAACAAGTCACGTAATCTAGCAGAATGAAGGCAAATAGCATTTGTACATGTGAACTAGAACAGAACATATGTAGAACAGAGGGTAGAGCAAGAAAGGCTAGAGCAAGAAACTATAGCAAGATCTTAAACAGAGAGAACACAAAGACGTACGGAGCAGCAACAGATGCACCGGTCTTGGGGTCGGTGTCCTTGCTAGTCATGTCGTTAAAGAGGTTGTCAATGTCGGGGAAGAAGTCGTCTTTGGGGAAGTGGTCGTCGATGTCCGGAGCGGCCGTGATGAACCCGTCAGTAGTCGCGCAGAGTGCTCCCAAAAAACCTTATCTCCCTTCTCCTGTACAGGACTCAAAGAGGTGGGGTTTCGGAGGCCTACTGTCCCGACCTGCGGTGAACGCCACAAGTCAGGATGGGGAAGATCGTAGCAGTAGCTCAGTGCCGAGGAACTCGATGGCGAGAGGAAGATGATGTTCTGATGTGTCTCTCTGGAGAGGAGCGACCTCTCTTTTATAGGCACAGGAGAAGGAGGCGAGAGGGCAGCAACGGAAGGTGAAACAAAGAGAGGGAAACGAAACAAACAGTGATTGCTTGCATCTGCATTGGTATTTCCCCGAAGAGGAGAGATGATGCAATACATAAAAGGTAAGTATTTCCATCGGTTATGAAACAAAGGTTATCAATCATGTACGAGGATCCACCCACACTATGTAAATAGCACCTGCACACTAATAACAAATACTGGCAACCCAACGCGTAAGCGGTGTTGCCAATCCCTCCTCGGTATTGAGATAGATTAAATTGTATGAGATTTGATAAATAGATCTAACAAAAACACAAAATAAAATAAATAAAGAAAAAGTGCAGCACGCTATTTTTGGGTTTTAAATATGATGGGAATAGACTCAGGGGCCGTAGATTTCACTAGAGGCTTCTCTCAAGAAAATAGCACACAGTGGGTAAACAAATTACTGTTGGGCAATTGACAGAAGAGCAAATAATTATGACAATATCCAAGGCAATGATCATGTATATAGGCATCACGTCCAAGATTAGTAGACTGACTCCTGCCTGCATCTAGTACTATTACTCCACACATCGGCCGCTATCCGGCATGCATCTAGTGTATTAAGTTCATGAAGAAACGGAGTAATGCAATAAGAACGATGACATGATGTAGACAACATCTATTCATGTAGGAATAGACCCCATCTTTTTATCCTTAATGGCAATGATACATGTGTGCCATGTCTTCTTCAGTCACTGAGATTGAGCACCGCAAGATCAAACCCATCACAAAGCACCTCTTCCTATGGCAAGAAAAATCAATCTATTTGGCCAAACCAAACTAAAGTTTTGGAGAAGAAATACGAGGCTATAAAAATCATGCATAAGAGAGTTCAACAAAGACTCGAATAATATTCATGGATAGATCTGATCGTAAAATCACAATTCATCGGATCCCAACAAACACACTGCAAAAATTCATTGCATCAAATAGATCTCCTAGAACATCGAGGAGAACATTGTATTGAAGATCAAAAAGAGAGAAGAAGCCATCTAGCTACTACCTACAGACCTGTGGGTCTATGGTAAACTACTCACGCATCCTCAGAGGGGCAAGGGTGATAATGAAGAACCCCTCCATGATCTTTGACCCCTCGGGCAAAGTGCCGGAAAAGGCCTCTAGATTGGATCTCGTGGTTCTGGAACTTGCGGCAGCTAAAACTGTTTTCTCTTGACTCCCCTAGGGTTTCAAGGATTTTAAAGTATTTATAGAGATGATAGTCGGTGGAGGGGGTGCATGTGGGCCCCACTACCCACCATGGCGCGCCAGGGGCCTCTTGCGCGCCCTGGTGCCTAGTGGGCCCCACAGGGCCCATCTGGTGCACTTCTTGGGCCTCCTGGGTGTTTTTTGGGCAGAAAAAACTCTCCATAAAGTTTTGTGGCATTTGGACTCCATTTGGTATTGATATTCTGCGAAGTGAAAAACAAGCAAAAAACAGGAACTGGCATTGGGCACTATGTCAATAGGTTAGTCCCAAAAATGATATAAAGTTGTTAGTAAATGAATATAAAACATCCAAGAATGATAATATAATAGCATGGAACAATAAAAAAATTATAGATACGTTGGAGACGTATCAAACAGCTAGTAGCCGAAAGGATGCACCGTTGGCATTCAATCTCCACCATAACAAAAATCTTTTCAAATTCCGAGTGACCTTTGGTATAATAGTCGTGCGCAACAAAAATTTAGACATCGGCTTGGCTCATTCCCGCAACCCGTGGCGCGTTGTGATGAGGCCTAGTGAAGCGGGCGGCAGAGGATGAGCGCGCGTGAATGTCCCTCTTATTCTCATGCTCATACATGTGGGGAAAGAACCTCCCTTATAAGGAGGTCCAACTCCTACCAAACTAGTAATGTGGGACAAAACTTTAGTAGCACCCCTTGCCTTGGACGAATGGGCTAAGTGGGTCTCTAGGATTTATTATGTATTTCTGAAATTGTTATTGGGCTGTCCAAAAACAGTCTAAATTCCAGCAATAACAATAGCCAAACATGTATAAAACAATAAGACGACCAACAGTCTCACAACTTAAGGACACTAGCTAGTCATCGTCAACACAAACGAACTATGTAGTTTAATTAAGAGGTAATTTTTTTCGAAAAGGAGCACTTTATTACTTAAAAGGTTTAAGCATTACACCAGACCTCTGCATATTATGATGCACACATCCAAATAAAGTCTTCTCGCACAAACGAAAAATAAAAAGGCAAAATACAAAGAAACATGTAGAGTATGTATAACGCCTAAAACGGAGGTGGGCCAATCCTAAGATCATGCTGCCACCCATGTTGGGTAAAAGTAACCCTTGCTGTATCCTCCAATCGTGTACACACCTCCATAAACAGGTCTCAGTTCTCCATGCATTGTAGAGAGGACCATAAACGAAGAGTCCTGGTACATCTATAGATAACTTGCATAAGAGAAGTACTTTTATCATTAAAAACCTTATCATTCCTACATAGCCAAAGTGACCAAATAACGGCAAGTGCTCCCACCCTAAGAAGAGTTCTAAACCTGGGATCAATCCCATGTAACCAGTTGCCAAATACATTAGCAACACTACAAGGAGGATACAAGCCATAAGCTATCGGGATGACTGACCATATAGAACGATCCAATTTGCATTGGAAGAACAAATGTTTTATTGTCTCATCATGGTGACAAAAGACACACTGCGGACTACCATGCCAATTTCTGTTAATAAGGTTGTCTTTAGTAAGAATGACTCCGCGATGAAGATACCATGCAAAGATTTTATTCTTAAGAGGTATCTTCATCTTCCAGATCTTCTTGTTATTATCAACTAGCACATCAGACTGGATTGACGCTCTATACATTGACTCCACAGAGAATTCGCCATTCCCATGGAGGTTCCATCGGAAAACATCAGACCCATGTGACAATTGCACCGTGGACAACTGCTGGAGCAGGATGTTCCACGATTGTAGTCTGGGTCCAATTAAATCTCTTCTGAATGTCACAGTTGACAAAAATGATACCATTACCGTGGCAATAGTATCACCCTTGTGGCGCACAGTGTTGTATAGAGCTGGATATTGTTCCCGGGGTGTGGTATCTCCTAGCCACTTGTCCTCCCAGAATCTAATTTCTGAGCCGTCCTTAGACAAAGACATATTTCTTCGTAGCCATTAGATCCGCCCAAAAATGAGAATCCCTAGGCTTCCATTATACCTAGGATACCACCTTGGAACCCACATATTTCCTCCTTAGGAGGGTTTGCCATACAGCATCTTCTTGTCACGACCGGCTTTTCAATAAAATGATTATTGATAAAACCGATCTTTTAAACCCAGTATAGGAAAAGTCATCCTTTCTGGAAGACAAAGCTTGATAAACAGAGAACCAGTAGCATCAAATATATTACAGGATTGAGCTGAGGCTGCTGAACAGTTTATTACAAACCCGCCAATATCTTACATAAGAGCGGTTAAGTCACGGGGGTGGATTGGCATGCTACTAGCTCGAGGAAAAACGGTGGTGGATAACTTGACTTCTACTGGCAGTACATCGAGCATCGAGATGAGGCTCGATGAATTTATTCGGGGTTGCGGAAGCGGATAATACAATGACCAAAATAGGATCGCACGGGACTGACTGGGACTCCTCTAGGCGTCGGACTCGCTATCAAACTCTTTATCCATGAGATCGCCTTCATCAACATCTGGCCAAATCAACAAGCCAGGTGAGTACTTGAAAGTACTCGCAAGACAGTTCAGACAAAAGATATAATCAATGAATGCATGAATGCGTCATGATCCAGGATGATGCTCATATAATAACGATAATATTGCAGTGCGTGAAGAATAAAATAAATAACTGAAAACCGATCGGGTGTCTGAAGCGACGCCTCGAAAGGTAAATAAATAAAATGCATGCTGCAGTCGGGCGTCTAAGCGACACCACATAGAGGGCTTAAAAGAAATACCACGGTCGGACGTCTGCGCGACATCACAGACAGGGCTTAAAAGAAATGCCACCTTCGGACGTCTGAGCGACATCACAGACAGGGCTTTAAAAGAAATGCCACCGTCGGACGTCTGAGCGACATCACAGACAGGGCTTTAAAAGAAATGCCACCGTCAGACGTCTGAGCAACATC
>NC_057810.1:297013110-297014911 GCF_018294505.1 Triticum aestivum | reverse complement strand
TTTAAAAGAAATGCCACCGTCGGACGTTTGAGCGACATCACAGACAGGGCTTAAAAGAAATGCCACCGTCGGACGTCTGAGCGACATCACAGACAGGGCTTAAAAAGAAATGCCACCATCGGACGTCTGAGCGACATCACAGACAGGGCCTATAATAAATGTAAATAACAAGATTAGTCCATCCACAAGAATAATCTTTTAACCAGATTTATCACACATAAATCCCACCGGGTTTTTGTCACTGAGGTTGATACCTGACAAGATAAGATGAATATAGTACTTGAACAAAGCACAAGATAATTGAAGGATTTGAGACTCTGCAGAGTTTGGATGAACTGACCACACCCAACGAATTTCCGTAGTCACGAAGGACTAGTTCTGTTTACGGTATTTCAGTAGAAACACATTTAACTAGTACACACCCATTTCACCTCACGATGCCAGGAATCACCCTGGACAATGTCCAAGAAAAACTTTGAGACGGGGAGGCCACAACCTCGAATAGCATGGGATCAAATTTCTATACGCACGCTCTAAGGGGTGCCCCCCTCTCGGTCCCAACCGGAAACACCCATGCCCCCTGACCGGATGACGGGCTTTAATGCAGGGCCATGGAACCCTCATCCCGGCCTCTCCACTTGGTGTGTACCAGGAAAATGGTTGCAACTTACTATGCCATATCCCTTGCGGAAAACAAGTGGCAGCACAGGAAGGAAGTGAAAGGAATATGATTTGATCATGTTGACACTGTTGTCAAAGGACTGGCCTAAGCCTGGCATGTCACAACACTGCCATCTTATCCATCCTCACGCCAACACATGGCTATGCAAATATGTATCCAACAACATAATGCTTACCAAAACTTACTTTCCGATTATATATATGAAATATAACATTTAATAGTTGTTCATAAACATGCCATGAACATACAAAAATGCAAACACGCAACAACACTCATCATATCAAGAGTTCAAACATGCTTGCCTGGTTCGGAGTAGTCAGAGCCTAACTGTGCGAGGTTTGTAGCTCTGTCACCTCCTTCGGTATCTATGGTATAAGAAAAGATACGCACGCAACGTAAATGCCGTGAGTGTACAGAAAAGTGTTCCAAATATTTTTCAAATAGATATGATAAAAAACTAGACAAAATTTTGAAGAGGACAAAAAAAGAATCACTCAAAAATTCCTTTCTGTTAAAAAATTATAAGTGTTTTAACCCAAGGACTCATCTGTAATGAAACAGAAAACTTCCAGGGGGTTCTGCAGAAAAGTACAGATAACGTTTCGTTTTTAAAAAAACGGCTGAGAGACTGACAGGTGGGCTCCACCCGTAAGGTTTGAATTTTCAAACGAGGGAAAACAGAGCGCGTCGGCGCCGAGAGGCGCGGTGGTCGTCGGCGGCGATCCACGGCGAGGTAAGGTGATCGGGGTGTACCTCTGTGTTTAGGGTGCCATTCCGCGTCTGTGGGAGGTGGTGGTGGTCGCCGGCGAGTACCACGTCGGTGGTGATGCTTGCTCCGGCGGACGACGGTTCGGGTGGTCGTGGATCTCACCGGAGAGAACTGCGAGGCCAAAATTGAGCTGGGGTTATCTTACTAGAGGTGGTACGAGGCTACGGTCGAAACTAGGGCGGCGGAGGGGTTCTCACTGGAGAGAATGAAGCTGGAGCCCGAGGCGGACGGAGGTGGCCGGAGTCGAGGAGGAAAGGCCCCTCGAGGCTCGTTCAGTGTCCGGGCAGGGTCTGGTGTGGTGGTGGAGTCGTGCGGAGGCGAGCGCAAGCTCGGGGTGCTATATATAGCCG
>NC_057810.1:296982219-297012807 GCF_018294505.1 Triticum aestivum | reverse complement strand
AGCTTCGTCGTGGATGTCCCCTGGTTCCGTTTAGATGCTGACCGCGTTGTAATTTGGTCGCTTAGGGGGAGTTCGACGGAACGGGGCGGCGCGGGCCCATCGGTGGCAGAGAGCGTGCTCTGCGCATGCTGCGCCACGGCGACGGTGCTGCATGCGTGCACTGGCAAGGAGGTGGCCACGCGGAGCCACCAGGACGCTTGGGCGGCGCCGAACGGTGTTGTGCCACCGTTCTGCTTCCTGTCGGCCGCTACGGTGCTACGGCCGCCGCAAGACACGTCGGCGCAGGCGGGCCAGGGCGCCACCGATGCCAGGAAGGCGCCGAGCACGCGTGTGAGGCTCCGGACAAGCAAGCCTGGCCGTGAGCTACGTGCCAAGCGCACTGTGAGCTCGTGACTGAAGTTACTGACGAAGATCGACACTGAACTTCTGAATTTCTGAAAGTGAACAGTACTAGCGCATGCAAGGTGTTTGACATAATGATTCTAGTGTGTAGAGATCTCCCCTTGAGCTGGTTTTTGGTGGAGGGGCCTCTCATTGCACCTGGAGGCTGCCTGAATATTTGTAGAATTTTTGGAGAGGTGTAGATATGGTTTTCACCAAATTTGGCAAATCTGGTCCAAACTTGCAGTGAGTGAATTTTGAAATATTTGAACAGGAGAAGAGTGGATCAAGATGGTTCTGGGTTGTGGGTACAAAGGACTATCCAGGGGTGTTGAGTTGAGGTCAAAAGTCATAAGCATTGGGGTACTTGCTTTGCAATCCACCTAGGCTCAAAAGAAAAGATAGAATTATTTTGGGAGGAGAAATAGTTGGAATAAAGTCCAAAAATGGATTTTATTAGTTTGGACAGAATGTTTGGGTTGAACTATAGTGAGAGGAGAGGTTTTGGGAAAATTTCACCATAGGAGGCATGGTAAAATTTTGAAGGGATCAAAACCAAATAAAAGCCCAAAACTAAAAGGGTTTTCATTTTAAAAGAAACCAAATCCAAGAAAAGGATTTTGAGAGGGCAGACTTAGAAGATGGTTTTTAGGAAGGGTTGAAATGACCTCCTTTCAAACCAAGCAAGGCTCTTTTGAAAAACAAAACACCAAAAATTTTGGAGTGTCACAGTACCTACCCCCTTAGGAAAAATCTCGTCCCCGAGATTTCAGCTGATCCTTTAACAGGTGTGGGTGCTCTGTCCGAAGAAAATCTTCGCTCTCCCAAGTTGCTTCATTCTCGGTGTGATTACTCCATTGAACTCTGAAAAACTTAATGGTTTTCTGTCGGGTCCTCCTCTCAGACTCTCCTAATATTTTTATTGGGTGCTCCCGGTAAGTGAGGTCCGGTTGCACGTCAATATACTCATGTGAAACTTGCTTCTTTGGCTTGCTCATGTATTTTCTCAACTGCGAGATGTGAAACACGTTGTGGATACCGGATAAGTCTCCGGGTAGGTCCAGTTGGTAGGCTACCTTGCCTCGTCGGGCCACTATATGAAATGGTCCGATGAATTTGGGTGCTAGTTTCCCTTTAATCTTGAACCGTTGCAGACCCTTCATAGGAGAAACTCTCAGGTATACCAATTCTCCGGGTTCAAAACTGATTTCCCGATGCTTACGGTCGTAATAACTCTTTTGCCGACTTTGAGCTGTTTTGAGCCATTCTCTAATTGTCTTAACTTTCTCCTCGGCCTCCTTGAGCATATCTGGGCGAAAGATATGGCTGTCTCCGGTCTCTGACCAATTTAGCAGGGTACGACATCTTCTCCCATATAGAGCTTCAAAGGGTGCCATTTTCAAGCTGGATTAATAGCTGTTGTTGTATGTGAACTCTGCATATGGAAAACTTTCTTCCCAACTGTTCCTGTAGGTGAGGACACAGGTTCTTAGCATGTCTTCTAGGATTTGGTTTACGCGTTCCATCTGCCCATCAGTCTGGGGATGGTATGCGGTACTGAAGGCTAGTTGGGTTCCCAGTGCCTGTTGTAGGTGATCCCAGAATGCAGAGACGAACTACATGCCTCTATCGGAGATGATAGCCTTAGGGACTCCATGTAAGCAGACGATACAGGCAAGATAGAGTCTGGCTAGTCTCTGAGTGGTGTAAGTTGTTTTTACTGGAATAAAATGTGCACCTTGGTTAATCTATCGGTTATGACCCAAATGGCATCGTTTCTGTGTCGAGACCGTGGCAGTCCAACGATGAAGTCCATTTCAATCTCGTCCCATTTCCACTCAGGTATCTTATTTGGTTGCAACAGTTCGGCTGGTTTCTCGTGCTCGGCCTTGATACGTTTACAAGAGTCACAGCAGGCAATGAATGCGGCTATATCTCTTTTCATACCGTGCCACCAGAAATTTTCCTGAAGATGTTTGTACATTTTTGTCCCTCCAGGATGGATTGAATACGGAGCGGTGTGACTTTCAGTCAATATCTGTTGTTTGAGGTCCTTGACATTTGGTACGCATAGCCTTTCTCCATACCACAATATTCCTTGCTCATCCATGTTGAATTCTGAGGCTCTTCCCAAACTCACTTTCCTTTTTATGCCCTCAATGCTGGGGTGTCCGTGCTGGGCTTCCTTGATGCTTTCCATCAGGGTAGGTTGTATTTCGATATTTGATACACTGCATTCGGTGACCATTATGAGATCGAGTCGGGCAAATTCCTGTTGAAATTCTGGCCTCAATTTTGGCATACTGTTGTCTTCCGTGCTGGGATTGCGACTAAGTGCATCTGCCACAACATTTGCTTTTCCAGGATGATAGTGGATTCCAACATCATAATCCTTCACCAATTCTAACCAGCGTCATTGCCGTAGATTTAACTCTGGCTGTGTGAAAATATACTTAAGACTCTTATGGTTTGTGTATATCTCACAACGATTCCCAAGCAGAAAGTGTCTCCATTCCTTGAGTGCATGGATGACTGCTGCTAATTCCAGGTCATGGGTGGGATAATTCTCCTCATGCTTGCGTAGTTGTCTAGAGACATACGCAACCACCTTGCCTTCTTGCATCAATACGCATCTGAGGCCTTTCCAGGATGCGTCACAATATACCTCAAAAATTTTGTGTATATCTGGCACAATTAGCACTGGTGCCGTTGTTAATTTGCTTTTTAGCTCTTGGAAGCTTTTCTCACATGCTTCTGTCCATTCAAATTTCTTGCCTTTCTTGAGCAATTGTGTCATGGGCTTTGCTATAGTGGAGAATCCTTCAATAAATCTCCGATAATATCTTTCCATTCCCAAGAAACTTTGTACGTCCGTTACGTTAGCTGGTGGTTTCCAGCCAAGTACAGCCTTGACCTTTTCCGGGTCTATTGCAATACCTTCTTGGGTTAGCACGTGGCCCAGAAAACCCACCTGTTTTAGCCAAAATTCACATTTGCTAAATTTGGCGTACAGTTGATGTTTCCTGAGTTCTCTGAGAACAATCCTGAGATGTTCGGCGTGCTCTTCTGGTGTTTTGGAATATATCAGAATATCATCGATGAATACCACAACAAACTTATCCATATACTTCATAAATACTTTGTTCATGAGGCGAACGAAATATGCGGGGGCGTTGGTTAGCCCGAATGGCATCACTGTGAACTCATACAGCCCATATTTGGAGGTGAAGGCGGTCTTGGGAATATCTTCTGTTTGTACTTTTAATTGGTGGTACCCTGATCTCAAGTCAATTTTTGAGAAGACTTTGGCCTGTGCGAGTTGATCGAATAAATCATTTATTCGGGGCATTGGGTATTTGTTCTTGATTGTGACCATGTTGAGAGCTCGATAATCAATACACAACCTCATTGTTCCATCCTTCTTCTTGGCAAATAAAATTGGTGAACCCCAAGGTGAGGAGCTGGCTCGTATGTATCCTTTCTCCAACAATTCTTTTATTTGCTTCTTCAACTCTACCAATTCGGATGGTGCCATTCTGTAAGGTTTCTTATAAATAGGAGTGGTTCCGGGTGCAAGCTCAATGCTGAATTCTATTTCTCGGTCTGGCGGCATGCCCGGTAGTTCTTCTGGAAATACGTCTGGAAATTCACATATTACAGGAACCTTGTTCAGCTCAGAAACATCCACCTTGTTTAATATAGGTTGTCGAGGTATTTGTCTCTCTCTGGCTGAAACTTTTATTTCCTTCCCATGATGGTGTGTGAGAATCACGGTACAATTGAAGCAGTCAATAAAACCTTTGTTGGTGGTTAACCAATCCATTCCCAGGATGACATCCAGTCCCTTGCTTTCCAGTACAATAAGGTTGGTGTAAAACTTCAATCCTTCAAATTCAATAATCACACCTTGACAGTAACTCCGGGTCACTTGCTTAATTCAAGGGGACTTGACGATCATTGATTTTTTCCAAGGGAAGCATCGAAAAATTATTTTGCAAAGCAAAACTTTTCGAAACGAATGAGTGAGAAGCTCCAGAATCAAACAAAACCATGGCAGGAATTGTGTTGACGGGGTACGTACTGAGTACGATATCTGGGGCGTTCTGTGCTTCCTCTCGGGTTACGTGGTTCAAGTGACCTTTCCGATGGTTGTTGTTGGGGTTGAAATTGCTTCGCTTTGGTGCTGAATTATTGCCACCATTATTGAGCTTCGGGGTTGAGTTCCTTGGCTTGGGACACTGCTTGGCATAGTGCCCTTCTTCTCCACAAGCATAACAGGTAACGCCTGGGTGATAGGTGAATTCTTTGTCTCTTGCATGGAAATTCTTGGTTGGACGTGAATTATTCGTCGGGATTTTGTGTGAATCCCCCTTCTAAAATTCCTTCTTGCTTCTTTGATTGCGAGAAAAAGTAGTCTGGTCCCTTTTCCGTTTGCGGAAATCTTCCAGGCTACGTCGCTCATTTTCCAGGGTAATGGCCTTATCCTCCAGTGTTTTAAAGTCTGGAAAGGTATGCACAACTAGCTGGCACTTAAGGGCGGGTGCCAAGCCTTCCAAGAATTTTTCCATCTTCTGGCTCTTGATCATGCGTTCTTCATTGGCGTAGCGAGACAACAGTGTGAATTGGCTGTTGTATTCTGACACTGTCATGGCTCTTTGCTTGAGTTCATCAAATTCTATCTTCTTGATTTTCATGACGCTCTTCGGAATATGTGCCCCATGAAAACCTTCTTTGAAATTTTCCCAGGTGATTTCATTTTTGTTGGGGTGCATGTGCAGGAAGTTTTCCCACCACGATGCAGTTGCACCTGTGAGATAATGTGGTGCATATAGTACTTTTTCACGGTCCGAACACTGTGCGATAATTAATTTTCTCTCCATGTCTCGAAGCCAGTCCTCGGCCTCAAGAGGATTGTCAGTATGAGAAAATGTTGGAGGGCGCTTTTGTAACTCAGATAATTTGGATTGCGGTTGCGACTGACCATGGTTACTTCCCATATTGATGAATTGGTTCATCATTTCCTGGTGTTGCTGTTGACTCTGTTCGTACAAACGACAAACTTGTGTGAAAACTATTTCACTGCCCTGTTGACTTGTCTGTCCCTGAGTGAAATTTTGGTTCTGCGGCGTGCCATAATTCTCTTCTGGCTGAGTTGGCATGGAGCGCGTCCAAGGACGAGACATTTTTCACTCTGGGGATATATTGTGAGAACTCGTAAGATAAGTAAGAGAGACGTAAAAGTCAACAAAATCACACACAAAGAACATTTTTAAACTCCAGGATATTTTTGGAAACACACGATTTCGCGCGGAGAAGGACTAGCGCATATCTTGCACGCGGGCATAATTATACATTACATCACTCAGGATATGCGTACATAATCCTAACATGTTATTTAAACTAGTGCACTCCTCCAGATTCTACATGATGTGCAAACAGGCTACTACTCACAACCTATGTACATAAAACACATTACACAAGCCGATACATCGCATGGCGTCTACGCGTACTCAGTCGGAGATGGTGAGGATCTCCCTTGGCCTGCCGAGGGTGAGACGCAGAGACGCTGGGGAATCAACCTCCTCCTCGCTAATAGGTTCCAGATGAGAAACGTTGTGCTGAGCTGATGGAGTAGGTGCCGTAGGTGGAACAACACGAATACGAGTGGGTGGAAAAGGTGGGGTAGCACATATGGGAGTGGGTGCAACAAGTGGTGCAGAGCGGACGGGAGTGGGTGCAATAGCCTGGTTAAATTCCTCTGTGGTAGGCAGGCGACGAGTAGTGGCGAGTATGGAAGGTGAGTGAGAGGCTGCGGATGACACGAAAGTCAATGGAGGAGCGGTGTGCAGGAGTTCCCTCCTGTTAGCAGCACAGCCATGAACTGAGTCCATGCGTGTAGCTACGAGGTCATCCACCATGCATTCGAATGCTGCCTCCAGGGCTCGGAGGTAATCGACAAGCATCTCAAAGGCTTCGTCTCGCTCTCCTCTGGGGCAAGAGAAAGAGTAGTGACAGGTGTAAGGCACATGGCATGGAAGGTAGCGGTAGCGACGGGTCTTCATTGCAGGAAGAACATCCCGAAGACGGGCTATCGCCTCGCGGGAAGCCATCTGCATAGCATGTCTTTCTGTAGGCATGGCTCTCCCCATGAACCGGAGACGGCGTACTTCAGCATGGCCTCCCCTGAATTGCACCACGGCCTGGTGCATAGTCAGATTGTCGTTGATCTTGTGTGGATAAAGTGTGAAGACTGGGCGCACAGATGGCCCCATTGTGACCTGAACGATGAAGGAGAGGAGTTTGACGAACCCCTCAGGCACGTTGGCGAACATTTGGGACTCGCAGTCGTTGCCGGCCATCTACAAAAGTAGGCAAAAATTCTGAGTGATCAGATCATAAATTTTATGCTGACTGTCAGAAAAATGACTACATTTGTAAAAAATATGAATAACTCTATCATGCTAATAACCAATTAGCGATCGCACCTAGTGGCTTCCTACAGTCAGCCTGGCTCTGGTTACCAAGTCTGTCACGACTGGCTTTTCAATAAAATGATTATTGATAAAACCGATCTTTTAAACCCAGTATAGGAAAAGTCATCCTTTCTGGAAGACAAAGCTTGATAAACAGAGAACCAGTAGCATCAAATATATTACAGGATTGAGCTGAGGCTGCTCAACAGTTTATTACAAACCCGCCAATATCTTACATAAGAGCGGTTAAGTCACGGGGGTGGATTGGCATGCTACTAGCTCGAGGAAAAACGGTGGTGGATAACTTGACTTCTACTGGCAGTACATCGAGCGTCGAGATGAGGCTCGATGAATTTATTCGGGGTTGCGGAAGCGGATAATACAATGACCAAAACAGGATCGCACGAGACTGACTGGGACTCCTCTAGGCGTCGGACTCGCTATCAAACTCTTCATCCATGAGATCGCCTTCATCAACATCTGGCCAAATCAACAAGCCAGCTGAGTACTCGAAAGTACTCGCAAGATAGTTCGGACAAAAGATATAATCAATGAATGCATGAATGCGTCATGATCCAGGATGATGCTCATAAAATAACGATAATATTGCAGTACATGAAGAATAAAATAAATAACTAAAAACCGATCGGGTGTCTGAAGCGACGCCTTGAAAGGTAAATAAATAAAATGCATGCCGCAGTCGGGCGTCTAAGCGACACCACATAGAGGGCTTAAAAGAAATACCACATTCGGACGTCTGCGCGACATCACAGACAGGGCTTAAAAGAAATGCCACCGTTGGACGTCTGAGCGACATCACAGACAGGGCTTTAAAAGAAATGCCACCGTCGGACGTCTGAGCGACATCACAGACAGGGCTTTAAAAGAAATGCCACCGTCGGACGTCTGAGCGACATCACAGATAGGGCTTAAAAGAAATGCCACCGTCGGACGTCTGAGCGACATCACAGACAGGGCTTAAAAAGAAATGCCACCATCGGACGTCTGAGCGACATCATAGACAGGGCCTATAATAAATGTAAATAACAAGATTAGTCCATCCACAAGAATAATCTTTTAACCGGATTTATCACACATAAATCCCACCGGGTTTTTGTCACCGAGGTTGATACCTGACAAGATAAGATGAATATAGTACTTGAAGAAAGCACAAGATAATTGAAGGATTTGAGACTCTGCAGAGTTTGGATGAACTGATCACAGCCAACGGATTTCCGTAGTCACGAAGGACTAGTTCCGTTTACGGTATTTCAGTAGAAACACATTTAACTAGTACACACCCATTTCACCTCACGATGCTAGGAATCACCCTGGACAACGTCCAAGAAAAACTTTGAGACGGGGAGGCCACAACCTCGAATAGCATGGGATCAAATTTCTATACGCGCGCTTTAAGGGGTGTCCCCCTCTCGGTCCCAACCAGAAACACCCATGCCCCCTGACCGGATGACGGGCTTTAATCCAGGGCCATGGAACCCTCATCCCGGCCTCTCCACTTGGTGTGTACCAGGAAAACGGTTGCAACTTACTATGCCATATCCCTTGCGGAAAACAAGTGGCAGCACAGGAAGGAAGTGAAAGGAATATGATTTGATCATGTTGACACTGCTGTCAAAGGACTGGCCTAAGCCTGGCATGTCACAACACTGCGATCTTATCCATCCTCACGCCAACACATGGCTATGCAAATATGTATCCAACAACATAATGCTTACCGAAACTTACTTTCCGATTATATATATGAAATATAACATTTAATAGTTGTTCATAAACATGCCATGAACATACAAAAATGCAAACACGCAACAACACTCATCATATCAAGAGTTCAAACATGCTTGCCTGGTTCAGAGTAGTCGGAGCCTAACTGTGCGAGGTTTGTAGCTCCGTCACCTCCTTCGGTGTCTACGGTATAAGAAAAGATACGCACGCAATGTAAATGCCGTGAGTGTACAGAAAAGTGTTCCAAATATTTCTCAAATAAATATGATAAAACACTAGACAAAATTTTGAAGAGGACAGAAAAAGAATCACTCAAAAATTCCTTTCTGTTAAAAAGTTATAAGTGTTTTAACCCAAGGACTCATATGTAATGAAACAGAAAACTTCCAGGGGGTTCTGCGAAAAAGTACAGATAACATTTCGTTTTAAAAAAAACGGCTGAGAGACTGACTGGCGGGCTCCACACGTCAGGTTTGAATTTTCAAACGAGGGAAAACAGAGAAAGACGGCGCCGAGAGGCGCGATGGTCGCCGGCGACGATCCACGGCGAGGTAAGGTGATCAGGGTGTACCTCTGTGTTCAGGGTGCCATTCCGCGTCTGTGGGAGGTGGTGGTGGTTGCCGGCGAGTACCACGTCGGTGGTGACGCTTGCTCCGGCGGACGGCGGTTCGGGTGGTCGTGGATCTTGCCGGAGAGAGCTGCGAGGCCAAAATTGAGCTGGGGGTTATCTTACTAGAGGTGGTACGAGGCTACGGTCGAAACTAGGGCGGCGGAGGGGTTCTCACCGGAGAGAACGAAGCCGGAGCCTGAGGCAGACAGAGGTGGCCGGAGTCGAGGAGGAAAGGCCCCTTGAGGCTCGTTCAGTGGCCGGGCGGGGTCTGGTGTGGTGGTGGAGTCGTGCGGAGGCGAGCGCAAGCTCGGGGTGCTATATATAGCCGCCCCGAGGCGGTTGCCAAGAACGGGGTTCTCCGGCGAGGTGATTACGGCGGCGCAGTGGTTGCACGGGGGGGTTCAGAGGTTGAGCTTCGTCGTCGATGTCCCCTGGTTCCATTTAGATGCTGACCGCGCTGTAATTTGGTCGCTTAGGGGGAGTTCGACGGAACGGGGCGGCGCGGGCCCGTCGGCGGCAGAGAGCGCGCTCTGCGCGTGCCGCGCCACAGCGATGGTGCTGCATGCGTGCGCTGGCAAGGAGGTGGCCACGCGGAGCCACCAGGACGCTTGGGCGGCGCTGAACGGCGTTGCGCCGCCGTTCTGCTTCCTGTCGGCCGCTACGGCGCTACGGCCGCTGCAAGACACGCCGGCGCAGGCGGGCCAGGGCGCCACCGACGCCAGGAAGGCGCCAAGCGCGTGTGTGAGGCTCCGGACAAGCAAGCCTGGCCATGAGCTACGTGCCAAGCGCACTGTGAGCTCGTGACTGAAGTTACTGACGAAGATCGACACTGAACTTCTGAATTTCTGAAAGTGAACAGTACTAGCGCATGCAAGGTGTTCGACATAATGATTCTAGTGTGTAGAGATCTCCCCTTGAGCTGGTTTTTGGTGGAGGGGCCTCTCATTGCACATGGAGGCTGCCTGAATATTTGTAGAATTTTTGGAGAGGTGTAGATATGGTTTTCACCAAATTTGGCAAATCTGGTCCAAACTTGCAGTGAGTGAATTTTGAAATAGTTGAACAGGAGAAGAGTGGATCAAGATGGTTCTGGGTTGTGGGTACAAAGGACTATCCAGGGGTGTTGAGTTGAGGTCAAAAGTCATAAGCATTGGGGTACTTGCTTTGCAATCCACCTAGGCTCAAAAGAAAAGACAGAATTATTTTGGGAGGAGAAATAGTTGGAATAGAGTCCAAAAATGGATTTTATTAGTTTGGACAGAATGTTTGGGTTGAACTATAGTGGGAGGAGAGGTTTTGGGAAAATTTCACCATAGGAGGCATGGTAAAATTTTGAAGGGATCAAAACCAAATAAAAGCCCAAAACTAAAAGGGTTTTCATTTTAAAAGAAACCAAATCCAAGAAAAGGATTTTGAGAGGGCAGACTTAGAAGATGGTTTTTAGGAAGGGTTGAAATGACCTCCTTTCAAACCAAGCAAGGCTCTTTTGAAAAACAAAACACCAAAAATTTTGGAGTGTCACACTTCTGCCAGTAATTTAAACAACCATTTACCAAGGAGGGAACTATTCTTAACCTCAAGGTCATGAATGCCCAACCCGCCTTGGTCTTTGGGACGGCAAACCACACTCCATTTGGCCAGTCGATATTTCCTTCTCTTGCTATCTCCTTGCCAAAAGAATCTTTATCAGAAATAATCCAATCTTTGTAAGACTCCTTTCGGCAACTGGAAGAAGGAAATCATATATAGTACCATATTACTTAGTACTGAATTTATGAGGACCAAACTTCCACCCAGAGACAGCAGTTTACCTTTCCAACTGCTAAGTCTTTTTTGCAGTCTCCTCGACCTGTTTCCATTCAGCATTTGTGAGTCTCCGATAATGTATCGGTATCCCAAAATATGTGATCGGAAATTCGTCCAACCTACATCCGAATAGTTCAGCGTACAGGTGGGCCTCGTTTTGAGTGTCGCCAAAGCAAAACAATTCACTTTTATGAAAATTGATCTTGAGACCCGAGAGTTGCTCGAATGCTGATAAAATCAGTTTCATATTTCTCGCTTTCTTGAGGTCATGATCCATGAAGAGAATCGTATCATCGGCATATTGAAGTATGGAGATACCATCATCAACTAGGTGATTTACTACCCTAGCAATTTGGCCATCAACCTTGGCACGCTCAATCCTGACTGCTAGCATATCCGCCACTATATTAAATAGCATGGTCGATAACGAGTCACCTTGTCTCAATCCCTTCTTCGTTTGGAAATAGTGCCTGATGTCATCATTGACCTTAATGGCAACTCTACCTCCAGAAACGAAGTTATGGACCATGGCGCGCCACTCTATAGAAAATCCTTTCATTCAGAGAGTCTATTGAAGAAAGGGCCACTTGACTTTGTCATAAGCTTTTTCAAAGTCTATTTTGAGTACCACCGATTCAACTTTTTTCGATGTAATTCATGGACTGTTTCATGAAGGATAACAACTCCATCTAGGATGTGTCTGCCTTGCATAAAAGTTGTCTATGAAGGTCGAACCACATGTTCAGCAACCGAATTTAGCCTTATAGTCACAACCTTTGTGAATGTTTTAAAACTAACATTAATTAAGGAGGCAAATAGGTCTATATTGTTGTATACTTTCAGCCTCATTAACCTTAGGTAGTAAAACCGGAGTTTAAGCGAAACAATTCAAGTTGGCCAACATGAAGGTCGCCAAACAAAAGTAGGAGATCTGGTTTGATGACTTCCGAGAAGTTCTGATAGAACTCAGCGGGGAAACCATCTGGACCTGGGGCTTTGCTATGCTCCATTAGAAAAATTGCCTTTCTAACTTCCTCCTCCGAGTATGGGGCTGTTAGAAGGTTGTTTTCCTCATGAGGGGCCTTTGGGGATGTCACTGTTCGGGTCTCATCCATCGAGAAGTTTCCTTCCACTGGGGCTCCGAACAGATTTTTATAATAATTAGTGATATAAGATTTCAGTTGCTCATGCCCCTCAATTGTGCCCTCGTCCTGTTGTAGGGAATGAATCATTTTCTTCCTATGTCTGCCATTAGCGACTCCATGGAAGTATCTAGATTCGAATCACCTTTCAGGATAAACTAAGAGTTAGAATGTTGGTACCATTTAAGTTCCTCTTCACGCAGCATGATAGCTATCTGTGCATTTGAATGATTCTTAATCTCCGATTTCATGCTCAGATAGGGGTCTAACCTACGCCAAAGCTTCTAATTCATCAATGATAGATGAAATATGAAGCTTCTCCTTTTTGAGGAAACCTACCATATGCCTAGCCCAACCACCAAGGAATTTATGTAATGCACATATTTTGTTATTCCATCTATGTATTGGGGTAGGCCCGGCAACCGGTTTCTCCCACACCTCCTTGACCATATCATGGAAGCCATCCCGAAGCAATGACCCAAGTTCGAATTTGAACTTGCATTTGTGTTGGGGTCGTGGCAATCCAGTAGTTATGAGAATGGGTGCATGGTCTGATATAGCCTCGATACGAGGTAGAGCATGAACAGACACCATAGGAAATTTAGATTCCTAGTCAATATCCATTAAAATGCAATCTAGTTTCTCATCTGTCGGTTCTGGAAGACTGCTCGCCCAAGTGAACTGTCTTCCAATCATGGACACCTCTCGCAGATCTGGACTATCAATGACAACGTTGAAAAGGAAAGGCCAATGATTATCAAACCTATTGCGGCTTTTCTCATTTGGAAATCGAAGCAAATTGAAATCCCCACCTATAAGAATGGGATATGGATTATCTTTCGCCAGTTTAACCAATTCACGAATAAAAACGGCCTTGTACTCATCCTGGGCTGCCCCATACACGGCGACGAGGGTCCATGTGAAGTTGCCGGCCTTGTTGCGAATATGGAGTTTATCGTGAAACTCACCATCCGAACTAGCCAAAACATCCATAGTGCATGTATTTACACCAAGTAAAATGCCCCCAGAACAACCTCTAGGTGGTCGTGAAACCCAAGTAAAGTCCATCCCGCCTGAAAGACGATTAAGTAGACTCACTGAGAAATCATGTCTTCCCGTTTCAGAGATAGCCAAAAAGTCAAATTTGTGTTCCCTATTACATTCCGCAATGAAGAGATGTTTAGCCAAGTCACGAAGACCTCTGCTATTAAAAAACATTCCATTCATGAGGAAACAATAGGAGATTTAGAACACTTTGCCCTCTTATGGGTCTTACTATATTTTTTCAAATGTGCGGTCTTTGATTTACGTCAAGATGATGTAAGTTCAATCAATGAACTAAGCTCGGGTTCATCTAGACCCACGTCTGAAACCGCTCCTACTAAACGGGAGAGTAGCTGACCATCTGATGTGGCATGCAGCTCCTCCTCATCGGTATGGGAGGTATAAGCCTTGCTATAAACATGTGGAGTAACTTTTAATCGAAATGTTTCAAAGCGTTCATCGAAATAGAAATATCCTTCTCGTTCTTTCCAAGACTAACATCCACATTATTTAACTTAGAAAATATGGCAGTATTGGAAAGGCTAAAACGGATTTGGGAGACGACGTAATACCTTAGTTGTCGAGGTTCTGCACTGCCTTATGTCGCATAGCCTTGGCCATGGAGTCCTCATTTGTGTCCATAGAACCGTCGTTGACAATCGTATGCCGACTACTCCATCGTGCAGGTGTCATCCCTAGTGAAGGTTCTGGCGCCCGCTCTACTGCCGGTGGAGGGGGTGATGATGGAGTAGCAACCCCCTTCCCAACGGTCTCAACCACATGCTCGAGTGGCGAGGTCGCCGTCTGAAGGGTGTCAGGGACCGGACCAATCGTACCAGCAAAAGCTATAGGGACAGACATGGTCGGCTCCACCTGGGGCTGAAGGGTGTCCAACATCATAGACCCATCCGCCATTGCAACCGTGACAGCATGTGTTTGCATGGCTGGGACGGACAAGTCCGTCATCACCTGGAGCCTAAAATCACTCACTGGTGTATGCATGCATGGCTGCACACGCGAGGATGTCCGTTTAGCACCATGCCCATCATGTGCATGCATGCATGTTTGTACTCCCAAGGCAGGCCTTTGAGCTTCACGCCCAGCGAATTTATGCATTCAAGGCTGTGAAGCCGGTCCTTCAGTACCATGCCCAGCCGGGGCCAGCTTGCTCAGCTCGTCCCGGGCAGCTGGAGGTTGTTTCTTTCAAGCCCCGTTCCGTCGCCCAACCGTGACGTCGCTATCATGCACCACGATGGAAGCAACCGGCTGCATCGCTACTGTCAGTGTTGGCGATGACGGTTGCAACGCCACCTTACTAGTCGGCTGCCGGTGCACCAATGAAGAGTCTGGGTGCCCCGCCGACCCGTCAGTGGCATGCATGGACTTTAGAACCACGGGATCCGACACTGCCGAATGACTTGGCGATGCCGGCTGCGGTCCAGACACGCCCCACAGCAGGGAACGTGATGATGACACATGCCGATGTAACCGCGGGGATCCACCTCTCGGTGCATCACCAAGACCAAGGCTCACGAGTTCCCGTCGTTGCACCTGAGGCACCTGAATGACATTCGCTGGAGCAGAACTAGAGGATGAATTAATGGATGGGTTGCCAGTGTGCTCCGAGGTGTCCATATCGTCGTCCTTCTCCTTCGCACCACTATCATCATCCACATCATCATGCTTGCGTCCCCAAATGAACGGAACAAAGTCAGGATCCGGACTGTATCCCTCTGGCTCCCTCCTGAACATGAATGCATAGCCCTTGAGCTTGACCACCACATCCGTCGCGACAAAAGCTCCAGCATCATCCTTGTGCTTTGCCAAAATCTGAGTGTTGGTCATAGCGACGAGAATGCGGACAACTCCACAGTGTCGGAGGGTAAAAAGATCCACATCCAAGGTCTTACACATAAGAGTACCAATGGCCCATAATCCCAAAAAATGGCAAACCATATGAGGAATGCCCTCGACATGAAGCCAAATCTGCTGAAGTCCGATCTTATGTGGAACCTCCTGTGATCTCCATGCGGTAATAGTCATCTCGGCATTAACTGATGGCACGTTCATCTAGATTCCATCCACCCTGTCCAAATCCTCAAAAGATGGAAAGCTAAAAAGGTAAGCATCGGACCCATGCTAAATAGCCTCCCACTTCCATTATCATGGACCGGACCTCTCCTGGCAATCTGGCTCTCGACGACGCTAGCCGGTACCATCAGGCCAGTAACCTAAACACATGCTATTGGTGTCTGTGTCGGTGCCAAGTGCTCTTTCACCATGCAATCTGGTAATTGTACAAAGTAAGTCTCCTCAGCACCAACTCCGGTAACAGAAGCATTGGGCTTAGGGAGTTTAAGAACCGGGCACCGCAACGTCGGATGAGCTATTTTGTCACAAATATAATAGTAATGTTGCACGGTGCAATCTTTCGCTGCATGCCTATCAACCACGCACTTCCAACATCGAACCCCCTTATTAGCCTTGGTCTTGGGCACTAAAACTACGTGCAGATCAGACCCTGGAGCCGGCAAAGGCGAGGCATCGACATAAGTAGGCATCTTTGGTTGAGGTTGCACAACCTGCTGATAATGTCCTTGCTGATACTGTTTGGGAACACGGTAATTTCAAAAAAAATCATACGATCACGCAAGATCTATCCAGGAGATGCATAGAAACGAGAGGGGAGAGTGTGTCCACGTGCCCTCGTAGACGGAAAGTGGAAGCATTTAGTAACGCGGTTGATGTAGTCGAACGTGTTCGCGATCCAACCGATCCAAGCACCGAACATACGGCACCTCCGTGTTCAGCACACGTTTAGCTTGATGACGTCCCTCATGCTCTTGATCCAGTTGAGGATGAGGGTGAGTTCTGTCATCACGACGGTGTGGCGACGGTGATGATGATGTTACCGGCGCAGGGCTTCGCCTAAGCACTACGACAATATGATCGAGGTGTGTTACTATGGAGGGGGCACCGCACACGGCTAAGGCAAAACTTGGTGTGTCCTAGGGTGCCCCCCTGCCCCCGTATATAAAGGAGGGAGGAGGAGGAGGTCGGCCCTAGAGGGGGCGTGCCAAGGAGGGGAGTCCTACTTGGACTCCCGGTCCAAGTAGGATTTGCCTCCCCCCTTTCCTATTCCAACTAGGAGAAGGAGGGAAGGGGGAAGAGGGGAGAAGGAAGGAGGGGGGCGCCGCCTGCTCGTAGTCCAATTAGGATCAGCCCATGGGGGGCGCACAGCCACCCCTTGAGGCCCTTCTCTCCTTTCACCTAAAGCCCATTAAGGCCATCAACTCCCCGGGGTGTTCCGGTAACCTCTCGGTACAACGGAAAATACCCGAGCTTCTCGGGAACCATTCCGATGTTCGAATATAGCCTTCCAATATATCAATCTTTATGTCTCGACCATTTAGAGACTCCTCGTCACGTCTGTGATCTTATTTGGGACTCCGAACAAATTTCGGTCATCAAACCACATAACTCATAATTCAAATCGTCATCGAACATTAAGCATGTGGACCCTACGGGTTCGAGAACGATGTAGACATGACCTAGACACATCTCCGATCAATAACCAATAGCAGAACATGGATGCTCATATTGGCTACTACATATTCTACGAAGATCTTTAGCAGTCAAACCACATAACAACATACGTTGTTCCCTTTGTCATCGGTATGTTACTTGCCCGAGATTCGATCATCGATATCATCATACCTAGTTCAATTTCGTTACCGGCAAGTCTCTTTACTCATTACGTAATGCTTCATCCCGCAACTAACTCATTAGTCACAGTGCTTGCAAGGCTTATAGTGATGCGCATTACCGAGGGGGGCTAGAGATACCTCTCCGAAACATGGTGTGACAAATCCTAATCTTGATCTATGCCAAGCCAACAAACACCATCGGAGACACCTGTAGAGCATCTTTATAATCACCCATTTACATTGTGACGTTTGATAGAACACAAGGTGTTCCTCCAGTATTCGGGAGTTGCATAATCTCATGGTCTGAGGAACATGTATAAGTCATGAAGAAAGCAGTAGCAATGAAACTGTAACGATCATAATGCTAAGCTAACAGATGGGTCATGTCCATCACATCATTCTCCTAATGATGTGATCACGTTCATCAAATGACAACACATGTCTATGGTTAGGAAACATAACCATCTTTGATTAACGAGCTAGTCTAGCAGAGGCATACTAGGGACACTTTGTTTTGTCTATGTATTCACACATGTACTAAGTTTCCGGTTAATACAATTCTAGCATGAACAATAAACATTTATCATGAAATAAGGAAATAAATAATAACTTTATTATTGCCTCTAGGGCATATTTCCTTCAGTCTCCCACTTGCACTAGAGTCAATAATCTAGATTACAAAGTAATGATTCTAACACCCATGGAGTTTTGGTGCTGATCATGTTTTGCTCGTGGAAGAGGCTTAGTCAATGGGTCTGCAACATTTAGATCTGTATGTATCTTGCAAATCTCTATGTCTCCCTCTAACACTTGATGACATGTGGAATTGAAGCGTCTCTTGATGTGCTTGGTTCTCTTGTGAAATCTAGATTCCTTCGCCAAGGCAATTGCACCAGTATTGTCACAAAAGATTTTCATTGGACCCGATGCTCTAGGTATGACACCTAGATCGAATATGTACTCCTTCATCCTGACTCCTTCATTTGCTTCTTCCGAAGCAGCTATGTACTCTGCCTCACACATAGATCCCGCCATGACGCTTTGCTTGGAACTGCACCAACTGACAGCTCCACCATTCAATAAAAATACGTATCCGGATTGCGACTTAGAGTCATCCGGATCAGGGTCAAAGCTTGCATCGATGTAACCATTTACGATGAGCTCTTTGTCACATCCATAAATGAGAAACATATCCTTAGTACTTTTCAGGTATTTCAGAATGTTCTTGACCGCGGTCTAGTGCTCCACTCCGGGATTACTTTGGTACCTCCCTGCTATACTTATAGCAAGGCACACATCAGGTCTGGTACATAGCATTGCATACTTGATAGAGCCTATGGCTGAAGCATAGGGAATGACTCTCATTTTCTCTCGATCTACTGCAGTGGCCGGGCATTGAGTCTGACTCAACTTCACACCTTGTAACACGGGCAAGAACCCTTTCTTTGACTAATCCATTTTGAACTTCTTCAAAATTTTATCAAGGTATGTGCTTTGTGAAAGTCCAATTAAGCGTCTTGATCTATCTCTATAGATCTTGATGCCCAATATGTAAGCAGCTTCACCGAGGTCTTTATTGAAAAACTCTTATTCAAGTTTCCCTTTGTGCTATCCAGAAATTCTATATCATTTTCAATCAATAATATGTCATCCACATATAATATTAGAAATGCTACAGAGCTCCCAGTCACTTTCTTGTAAATACAGGATTCTCCAAAAGTCTGTATAAAACCATATGCTTTGATCACACTATCAAAGCGTTTATTCCAACTCTGAGAGGCTTGGACCAGTCCATAAATGGATTGCTAGAGCTTGCACACTTGTTAGCACCCTTTGGATCGACAAAACCTTCTGGTTGCATCATATACAACTCTTCTTCCAGAAATCCATTCAGGAATGCAGTTTTGACATCCATCTATCAAATTTCATAATCATAAAATGCAGCAATTGCTAACATGATTCGGGCAGACTTAAGCATCGCTACGGGTGAGAAAGTCTCATCGTAGTCAACTCCTTGAACTTGTCAAAAACCTTTCACAACAAGTCGAGCTTTGTATACAGTAACATTACCGTCAGTGTTAGTCTTCTTCTTGAAGATCCATTTATTTTGTATGGCTTGCCAATCATTAGGCAAATCCACCAAAGTTCACACTTTGTTCTCATACATGGATCCCATCTCAGATTTCAGGGCCTCAAGCCATTTCACGGAATCTGGGCTCACCATCGCTTCCTCATAGTTCGTAGGTTCACCATGGTCTAGTAACAAGACTTCCAGAACAGGATTACCGTACCACCCTGGTGCGGATCGCACTCTGGAAGACCTACGAGGTTCGGTAGTAACTTGATATGAAGTTTCATTATCATCATCATTAGCTTCCTCACTAATTGGTGTAGGAATCACTCGAACTGATTTCTGTGATGAACTACTTTCCAATTCGGGAGAAGGTACAATTACCTCATCAAGTTCTACTTTCCTCCCACTCACTTCTTTTGAGAGAAACTCCTTCTCTAGAAAGGATCCATTTTTAGCAACGAATATTTTGCCTTCAGATCTGTGATAGAAGGTGTACCCAACAGTTTCCTTTGGGTATCCTATGAAGACGCACTTCTCCGATTTGGGTTCAAGCTTATCAGGTTGAAACTTTTTCACATAAGCATCACAGCCCCAAACTTTAAGAAACGACAACTTTGGTTTCTTGCCAAACCACAGTTCATAAGGCGTCATCTCTACGAATTTTTATGGTGCCCTATTTAAAGTGAATATAGCCGTCTCTTAAGCATAACCCCAAAACGATAGTGGTAAATCAGTAAGAGACATCATATATCGCACCATATCCAATAAAGTACAGTTACGATGTTTGGACACACCGTTTCGTTGTGATGTTCCAGGTGGCATAAGTTGTGAAACTATTCCACATTGTTTCAAAAGAAGACCAAACTCGAAATTCCAATATTCTCCTCCACGATCAGATCGTAGAAACTTTATTTTCTTGTTACGATGATTTTCTACTTCACTCTGAAATTCTTTAAACTTTTCAAACGTTTCAGACTTATGCTTCATTAAGTAGATATACCCATATCTGCTCAAATCATCTGTGAAGGTAAGAAAATAATGATACCCGCCACGAGCCTCAACACTCATTGGACCGCATACATCAGTATGTATTATTTCCAATAAGTTAGTACCTTGTCCCATTGTTCCGGAGAACGAAGTTTTAGCCATCTTGCCCATAAGGCACGGTTCGCAAGCACCAAGTGATTCCAAAAGCCCATCAACATGGAGTTTCTTCATGCGCTTTACACCGATATGATCTAAACGGCAGTGCCACAAATAAGTTGCACTACCATTATCATCTTTGCATCTTTTGGCTTCAATATTATGAACATGTGTATCATCATGATCGAGATTCAACGAAAATAGACCACTCAGCAAGGGTGCATGACCATAAAGGATATCACTCATATAAATAGAACAACCATTATTCTCTGATTTAAATGAATAACTGTATCACATCAAACAAAATCCAGATATAATGCTCATGCTCAACGTTGGCACCAAATAACAATTATTCAGGTCTAAAACTAATCCTGAAGGTAGATGTAGAGGTAGCATGCCGATGGCGATCACATTGACCTTGGAACCATTTCCCACGTGCATCGTCACCTCATCCTTAGCCAATCTTTGTTTAATCCATAGCCCCTATTTCAAGTTGCAAATATGAGCAACAGAACCAGTATCAAATACGCAGGTGCTACTACGAGCATTAGTAAGGTACACATCAATAACATGTATATCAAATATACCTTTCACTTTGCCATCCTTCTTATCCACCAAATACTTGGGGCAGTTCCGCTTCCAGTTACCAGTCCCTTTGAAGTAGAAGCACTCAGTTTTAGGCTTAGGTCCAGACTTGGGTTTCTTCTCCTGAGCAGCAACTTTCTTGTTGTTCTTCTTGAAGTTCCCCTTCTTTCCTATGCCCTTTTTCTTGAAACTAGTGGTTTCGTTGACCACCAACACTTGATGCTCCTTTTTGATTTCTACCTCCGCAGCCTTTAGCATTGCGAAGAGCTCGGGAATTGTCTTGTTCATCCCTTGTATATTATAGTTCATCACGAAGCCTCTATAGCTTGGTGGAAGTGATTGAAGAACTCTGTCAATGACTCTATCATCAGGAAGATTAACTCCCAGCTGAGTCAAGTAGTTATGGTATCCAGACATTTTGAGTATATGTTCACTGACAGAACTATTCTCCTCCATTTTGCAGCTATAGAACTTTTTGCAGACTTCATATCTCTCAACTCGGGCATTTGCTTGAAATATTAACTTCAACTCTTGGAACATCTCATATGCTCCACGACATTCAAAATGCCTTTGAAGTCCCGATTCTAAGCCGTAAAGCATGGCACACTGAACTATCGAGTAGTCATCGGCTTTGCTCTGCCAGACATTCTTAACGTCATCAGTAGCGTTTGCAGCAGGCCTAGCACCGAGTGGTGCTTCCAGGACGTAATTCTTCTGTGCAACAGTGAGGATAGTCCTCAAGTTACACACCCAGTCCATGTAATTGCTACCATCATCTTTCAACTTAGCTTTCTCTAGGAACGCATTAAAATTCAAAGGAACGGTAGCACGAGCCATTGATCTACAATAACATAGACATGCAAAATAACTATCAGGACTAAGTTCATGATAAATTAAAGTTTAATTAATCATGTTACTTAAGAACTCCCACTTAGATAGACATCCCTCTATTCATCTAAATGATCACGTGATCCAAATCAACTAAACCATGTCCGATCATCATGTGAGATGGAGTAGTTTTCAATGGTGAACATCACTATGTTGATCATATCTACTATATGATTCACGTTCGACCTTTCGGTCTCAGTGTTCCAAGGCCATATCTGCATATGCTAAGCTCGTCAAATTTAACCCGAGTATTATGCGTGTGCAAAACTGGCTTCGCCCATTCTATGTGAACCTAGAGCTTATCACACCCGATCACCATGTGGTGTCTCGGCACAACGAACTGTAGCAACGGTGCATACTCAGGGAGAACACTTATATCTTGAAATTTAGTAAGGGATCATCTTATAATACTACCGCCGTACTGAGCAAAATAAGATGCATAAAAGATAAACATCACATGCAATCAAAATATGTGACATGATATGGCCATCATCATATTGTGCTCATGATCTCCATCACCGAAGCATCGTCATGATATCCATTGTCATCGGCGCGACACCTTGATCTCCATCGTAGCATCCTTGTCGTCTCACCAACTATTGCTTCTACGTCTATCGCTACCACTTAGTGATAAAGTAAAACAATTACATGGCGATTGCATTGCATACAATAAAGCGACAACCATATGGCTCATGCCAGTTGCCGATAACTTTGCTACAAAACATGATCATCTCATACAACAATTTATATCACGTCATGTCTTGACCATATCACATCACAACAACCCCTGCAAAAACAAGTTAGACGTCCTCTACTTTGTTGTTGCAAGTTTTACGTAGCTGCTATGGGCTTCTAGCAAGAACTGTTCTTACCTACGCATCAAAACCACAAAGATTTTTCATCAAGTGTGCTGTTTTAACCTTCAACAAGGACCGGCCATAGTCAAACTCGATTCAACTAAAGTTGGAGAAACAGACACCCGCCAGCCACCTATGTGCAAAAGCACGTCGGTAGAACCAGACTCATGAACACAGTCATGTAATGTCGGTCCGGGCCGCTTCATCCAACAATACCGCCGAATCAAAGTAAGACGTTTGTGGTAAGCAGTATGACTATTATTGCCCACAACTCTTTGTGTTCTACTCATTCATAAAACATCTACGCATAGACCTGGCTCAGATGCCACTGTCGGGGAACACGTTAATTTCAAAAAAATTCCTACGATCACGCAAGATCTATCTAGGAGATGCATAGCAACGAGAGGGAAGAGTGTGTCCATGTACCCTCGTAGACCAAAAGCAGAAGCATTTAGTAATGCGGTTGGTGTAGTCGAACGTCTTCGTGATCCAACCGATCCAAGTACTGAACGTACAGCACCTCCGTGTTCAGCACACGTTCATCTCGATGACGTCCCTCGTGATCTTGATCCAGTTGAGGACGAGGGTAAGTTCCATCAGCACGACGGCGTGGTGACGGTGATGATGATGTTACCGGCGCAGGGCTTCGCCTAAGCACTACGACGATATGATCAAGGTGGGTTACTGTGGAGGGGGCGCCGCACAAGGCTAAGGCAAAACTTGGTGTGTCCTAGGGTGCCCCCCTGCCCCCGTATATAAAGGAGGGAGGAGGAGGAGGCCGGCCCTAGAGGGGGCGCGCCAAGGAGGGGAGTCCTACTTGGACTCCTGGCCCAAGTAGGATTCGCCCCCCCCCCCCTTCCTATTCCAACTAGGAGAAGGAGGGAACGGGGAAGAGGGGAAAAGGAAGAAGGGGGGCGTCGCCCCCTCCTAGTCCAGTTCGAACCAGCCCATGGTTGGGCGCGGCCACCCCTTGAGGCCCTTCTCTCATTTCCCCTAAAGACCATTAAGGCCCATCAACTCCCTGGGGGGTTCCGGTAACCTCCCGATACTCTGGAAAATACCCGAACTTCTCTGGAACCATTCCAATGTCCGGATATAGCCTTCCAATATATCAATCTTTATGTCTCGACCATTTCGAGACTCCTCGTCACATCCGTGATCTTATCCGGGACTCTGAACAAACTTCGGTCATCAAAACACATAACTCATAATACAAATCGTCATCGAATGTTAAGCGTGCGGACCCTATGGGTTCGAGAACTATGTAGACATGACCGAGACACATCTCCAATCAATAACCAATAGTGGAACCTGGATGCTCATATTGGCTCCTACATAGTCTACGAAGATCTTTATTGGTCAAACCGCATAACACACTACAAAAAAATTACACTTCCGTGATGATACGTGTTTGTCATAGTAGATCACGTTTTCTGTCATGCATGTACATCCATGACGATTTTATGACAGAATCAAGATAGTCATATCTGTGGTATCGTAGAAGTGTTCCATGACATTACAAAAATTATCATCACGGAAGTGTCCACTTCCATGACAATAAATCGCGCGTCACAGAAGTGCTTTCGTCAAGGGTAACCGACACATGGCATCCACCGTAACGGAACGTCGTTAAGCTATCGGGTCAGGTTTTGGATCCGATAACCCGTTAACAACCCCGACAATGGGGATTTTCCATGTGTAAAATCATCATTGGCTGGAGGAAACACATGTCGGCTCATCGCTGGGACAGATGTCATCCACTCATTGGACAGAAGGTGCCTATGATACGTCGACACGTGGCATGGCCCAACAGAGGCCCATTCCTATGAAAAGGCCGGCCCATTTGACTTGGTTAAAAGGTGGCGGGCCGGCCCATGGAAAGCCTGTTAACGGCCTGTTCGCATATAACCCATTTACAGCCCGCTAACCCAATGCCCATTACGCCCTATCCGAATTAGGCCCAAGAGCGTCATCTGGGCCATCCAACATGATTCCAGCCTGTTTTCACTTCTGTCCCATGTATGGCCCATGACGTCTTGCGGTCCATATGAGGCCCTGTGTAACTCTTGGCCTATTAATGACCCGTGGTGAAACTGGCCCATAATGAATAGTGTATCACTTTACACCCGTTAACGGCCCGTCGTGAAACTGGCCCGTAATGAACAGTGTATCACTTTACACCCATTAATGGCCCGTTGTGAAACTGGCCCGTAAAGAATAGTGTATCACTTTATACCCATTAACGGCCCGTTATTCCGTTGGGCCGTTTCTAGCCCATGTTATCTTTCGGCCTTCTCAGAGCCCATTTATTCTTGGGCTCATTTCCAGCATTCGTTTACTTACGGCCTATTATTGCCATTTTCTGCTTGTGGGCCAAATTCAGCTCAAGGTTACAGTCGGCCCGTTTGTGGTCCGTTAATACGTTGGGCCGTTTTCATAGCATCATCAAATACGGCCTATTAACGGTAGCCCGTTATGGTCGGCCCATGAACGAACGATTCCAACTCTAGCCCATTTACGGCCATAATGTGGTCTGTTTGGCCCATGTTTGGCTAATCGATCATACGGCCCGTATAAGGCCCGTTGATGATACGGCCCGTAGAAGGCCCATTGTTTCTACGGCCCATAGAAGGCCCACTGTTTCTACGGCCCGTAGAAGGCCCACTGTTTCTACGACCCGTAGGAGGCCCAGTGTCACTACAGTAAATATTAGCCCATGGTTATTGTGGCCTAGTTTTTAAAAATAGGTTATTGCAGCCACTAGCAAACCACGAAAAAAGAACTGCAATGACTACAAGCAAACAAATAAACAAGACAACAAGGAAATAAATAAGCAAGCAACTTACGCTAGGCTATCATGGCTATTACACATATTACATCCATTGGGCATCAAAGTTCGCCACCAGTGCAAATATAGGGAACACAGCAACATATAAACGCCGCAGCAAAACAAGTCCAGAAGTGGAACCACTTCAGAAGAGCTCAAGAAACAATATCCTGGGTACCCATAATGCTCGCAAGATGCTTAGCAAACTTATTAACTTTCTCTTGTTTTGCGCTTAAGTCCTCCAGTGCTTGCTATTGCACCAGAAAGTATGCATCTGAGTTCTGCAGGGACTTCCTCAGTCCTTCGGCTTCCTGTCGCATAACATCTGATCGATGTCTTTCAACTTGAAGTTAAGACTCAACAAGCCGAACTGGTTCAGGCAACGAGTTCGAAGAGCTGGAGCCAGCAGTGGTAGCCAGTAACTCGAACACTACATCAAGTTAGGACTTTGGGGTTGTCTCAATGTCTTCAATATAGTTTTTATCAGCTTTCTTAGAGACCAACAGGGATGTCTCACTATCTTGAACCATATCTGCATTACTTCCTTTACCATTGCATAACAGGGTACTCTTCTCCAATATTTTATCCGTGTTCTAAAAGAGAAACAAACAAACACATCTCAGGTTTACAATGTAGTATTTGAAACTCATTTTGGTAAACCAGTTCAGTAGTAAGGTGGACAGGATAACAGCATGAAACAAACATATATCTATGTAGTATGGTCACTGTATGGTCTATATCATTCTAGTTTATGTTGCCAAATCAAGATAGATATAGTTCGAATCATATCTATTTAACACAAAGCAGCATAGATAGAATATAAGTGTGGGAAACTAAACAGCAATAACAACACTTGTAATGTGCATGGCATTAAAACATAACTATTTATTCAATTGAAACTGAAATCAACGTAGAGCAAGTTACAACAACAAACAGCTAAACACGTTGAAGAACCAGGTTTAAAACATACCTGTTGCGCCATTGGAGTTTCAATTGCATCCTTCAAATTTGAAATTAGTTGGTATCAGTAAATACAGTGATGCAAGAGCAAAGTAGTATGAACCATAGCTACAGAACCTGACCTGAGAACAATTCTTCTGCTGCTTTAAGCGTTGACTTCGGGTTCGGAGTGGTGGTCCTCATGATTTGGGCACTACAGTTGCCTTACTAACTGCTCGTGTTTGGGTGCTCTGTGGTGGAGACGGTGATGTGTCAACGGGAGCTGGGTGTCTATCTGCTGGGGTTGGGGTTAGAAGTGGTGTAGCTGGTTCTCTATCCAACTAGGTAGGGGTACAATCTGCATGAGTGTGGGTTATGTGTGGTGGGGCTGGTTCTTGGGCAAGTACAACCATGGTTCTATCTGCATCGACAGGTAGCACGATCTTTTCTAAAGACCGTGTTTTTACTCCCACGGATACTGCCATCACTCCCTCCAATTGAAATGGCTGATAAACAAGAAAAGTAATTGAATGTACAGACATTGTAAGATAGACAGGTGCAATGGATAGTAGGGAAGAAAACAGGGCATTAAATAATTCACATTTATGTTGTCTAAACAAACAGAATAGCAGGACATAATTTCACATATATGATGGCTAATTAAACAGGATAGCATGACACAATTTCACATGTATGATGGCTAACTAAACAGGATAGAATGACATACTTCAAAATATGATGACTATGTAAACAGGATGACATGATATAACTATACGATGTGTCTATTAAAGTGGTTGGCATGCCATAAATCACAAACATGTCGTCGATGGAAACATGATGGCATGATATAATTCATGGATAGAATGACATAATTTAAAATATGATGACTATGTAAACAAGATGAGATGATATAACTATATTATGTATTTAGAAAATGGGTTGGCATGCCATAATTCAGATACATGTTGTCTATGTAAACATCATGGCATGACATAATTCAAATATATGATTTATATACTAAGGAAGTGAGCAGAGGGCAATCACATATATGATGTGTCAAACTAAGGAGATGGCATTCAATATTGTGTATATGATGTAAAAACTAAGCATTGCAATACAACATATGCATTATATGAGTAATATAACCTTGCCAAGTTTGAGCATACACCTCAGGGGGATAATAGGACTGGTCATCTGCCTCTGAATCCTCCTCTGAAGAGCTATCTGTAACCAGCAAGATACCTGCTTCAGCAGGTAGCATTGTCTGCTCTAAAGACCTTGTTTTCACTCCAGATTTCTCCATCACCAATTCAAATGGCTGATGCACAGGAAGAGCAGTTGAATATACAAACATTGTCGACAAAAGCAATGAGAAATACAAAAAAAGGACGACATGATATAATTCACATATATGACGCTTGCCTAAATAGCATGGCATTGCATAATTCACATACATAATGCCTTGCAACAAGATAACATTGCATAATTCACATATATAATGTCTTGCAACAAGATGGCATTGCATAATTCACATATATGGTAATTAGACACTAAACGGGTGGCATTCACACAAAGCATGTCTAAACTAAGCAAATAACATAGTAATGCAAGATACCATACGCACGATATGAGCAACATAACCCTGCCAAGTTAGGGCATGCACCAAGGGGGGCAAATATGACTGGTCATCTGTCTCTGAATCCTCATCTAAGGAGCTATCAGTAACCAGCAAGACATGCGCTTTGTCAGATAGCATTGTCTGCTCTGAAGACCTTGTTTCCACTCCATATTTTTCCATGACCGTGTCGAATGGCTGATGCACATGAAGAGTAATTGAATGTACTAAAATTGTTGACAAATTTAACACGTAATAAAAAATGATGGCATGATATAATTCACATATAAGATGACTGGCTAACCAGGGTGGCATTGCAAAATTCACATATATGATGCCTGGATAAACAAGATGGCATTGCATGATTCACATATACGATAAAGAAACTAAATAGATGGCATTGACACAAAGCATGTCTAAACTAAGCAGATGACATCTTTAATGTATACAGTAAGCAACGCAAGGCACCATATGCATGATATTACCAACATCAGCATGCCAAGTTAGAGCGAAGACCTCATGGGGTAAATAGTAGTGGTCTTCTCCCTCTGAATCCCCCTCAGAACAGTTATCTTCCTCTTGATTACGAGCCGAAATGGGTGGAGGGGGGGCTGCCTTTGCGCCCACCATGGAACGATGTCTGCATGAAAATTTATTGCCATGCAAGGCTCATCTCTTTTGCTCTACATGATCAGTTCCATTGTGTACAATAACTGGCATGCATAGGAATAAAACATAGTGAGATTATGTAAGGAGTGCATGCACAAATCTAGAGTGATGGTAGCAAACTGTGGATAGACCCAAAACCAATGATAGCAGGCAGATAATAGCTTTAGTTAAAAATACAGATAATGGCTCCTTTAATGTTTGTTTGCACCCAACATGAAACTCATATTAGACACCGGAGTTTAACCAGATAGTAGATAGATAGTACTGATTGCTGCCCCAATATGTACCCCACAACCATTTAAAAACTCAAGTTTCAGCATTAGTTTGGACCTGACTCGAAGTATAATAGGTGAACACGACGATAATGTAGCATGTCATCATATTAAGCGACGCGTAATGTAAGCAGACACGGAAGAGTGCGACCTCTCTTGCGGACCCGTGTAGTCCTCAAGGTCATCTGCTCAGTTGATGATGGTAATGCAGTTGTCGTGGCTGCCGGCAGTGGGGAAGAAGATCTGAGGTGGCGAAAGACCGTCTGGAGAGCGGATCCCTGCTGTGGTGAACCCTTCCATCGTTGGAGCAGCTGAGCTGGGGTGGAACACAGCGCCGTAGGAGCAGGACAAACCACACAAGGTTTTCTTTGACACATATCTATAACATAAGTAATTGAGTAAGGGCTTGTTTGAATTTGAGGATTCTAACAATGCAGGGATAGGAAATAGACAGGAATAGGATAGGAATGCACGTGAAAAACAGAGAATTTAAAAACACAGGATTTCTGCCAATCTGGGTGTTTGATTCACAACAATTGGAAGATCACAAGATGCAAAAAAGCATGGTGAGATTAAGTCAAACCACAAGAAAATGTACGGTTATAATGCTATTATGCTACTATCTCTTAGTCTTGTGCTTGATGAATAGGAATATGAAACGGAGAAGTGGAAATTAGAATTCCTATGGTTCTTCTTTCAAGGAGACACTAAAGGAACAAATCCTACAGTCTTCCTTTGCTCCATTCCTTTGCACCAAATTCATGAAAAGTAGTACCATAGGAAACTTTCCAATTCCTATGTTTTTCATTCACTTTTCCTTTCAAGCACTGGCGATTTTAGTAGGCAGGCTTGAGCAAGGAAAATCCTACACTAAAAAATGTTTTTGTGCTACTTCTATTACTTTGGACCCATGCCACTGCCATACTAGCTCAACTCCCAGGCCCATCGACAAATGCACAGCTCAAACGCGCAGAGATAAATAATGATGGTGTTGAAGAGAGTCCATCACGGATAGCTAAGTTCCCTGGTACCTGACTGCTTGTCATATAGTAGGATAAAATAATCATATTTCTCATTACTACGAGTGCTCAGTGGATAATATATATAACATGTAGAGTAAAAAAGAGATGCAACAAGTGTACAACCTCTTTGGCGAAGCCATGTCGATCTCAGCGTGATTGGGTTGGCCGGTGAGGATGCTCCGGCTGACTTGGCTGTCGGAGGAGGGGAAGAAGATCTTAGGCGTCTGGAGATGGAGCCCAAGGTACTGCTCCGCTGTGATGGAGGGTTTCGTCGTTGGAGCAGCTCCGGTGAGTTGTACGACGTCGAGGCTGAAGCAGGACAAGAGAGACAACGAACAACGTTAACCTGAGTGGAATTCTAATAGCATCTCCAACACATGACGTAAAATACATAACCACAAAGTGCTAGATGTAAAATACATCAGCTGCTCATCTCTGAACTTAACTGTCGAAACTGAATTTAACTATCGAAACTGAACTTAACTGTCGAAACTGAACTTAACTGTCGAAACTAAATTTTGCTGTCGAAACTGAATTTTGCTGTCGAAACTGAACGCACTAGCAAGGTGAGGCTACATGTCGGTCGACTGACTTTTTCATCTCTGGTCAGTCGATTTTGCAGCCGTTGGATACTAAATCAAGGGCCTGCGGTTCATCTTCAACCTCCAGCCCCTAGAGCCGCCAACCACCACTGGCCAAACAACAGCCCCCCGCCGCCCACGGCCTGTGGTGCACCGCCCCGCCCGCCCCGAAAACACTCCCCACCGTCGATCCTCCGCCGCCCCGGCCAT